>NC_064638.1:530678397-530981427 GCF_023864345.2 Schistocerca serialis cubense | reverse complement strand
GTCATTCCAAGATCAGTGCAGTGTTGCCCATGACATCAACTAGAGCCACAAGCGGATCGTTCAGCATTCCTGACAGCGGGGAGAACACTTTACCTTCAGGGAGACTTGGAAACAGCAAGCGGAAGCAGAATATAAATTCTGCCTTTCCGCGGTCGTTTCTTGATGAACCATACCAAGCGTAACATTAACAATGTGGTTTAATAATGCCTGAAGTCGATGGAAGAAGGGACATGTGAAACGGGCACACCTAATAGATCTGTTCTCCGTACCCTTTTCAGTAGCAAATAACGAAAAAGTTGGCAACTAAAGCTTTTAAATATGTTGACAGTGTGGAACGAAATGAATAGCAAAACGTCATTTATTTGCTAGCATTGGCGTAATCAGAAACAATTTTCAAAATTTAAGAGTATTAACGGTTTTCTAAAAGACATTGACGGAAAAAATCGCAACACCAAAAAATAATTAATGAAGAATAATGAAATTTCAGGAATACATTTCTCTAGGTAACATATTTATATGATTAACCTTGCAAGATCGACGGTTAATTTAAGCACGACATAAGCCACTGAAAATGTGAAATGCTGGTACATTAATAACCGGTGTAACCACCAGAATGTTGAATGCAAGCATGCAAACGTCCATCCATTGTGTTTTACAAGTACTGGATGTCAGCTTGTGATATGGAGTTCCATGCCGTGTTGCACTTGGTCCGTCAATACAGCGACAGTTAACACTGGTTGTGCATGGCGGTGGAGTTTTCGTCCGATGATGTCCCATACGTGATCGAGTCGAGACAGATTCAGTGAGCGAGCAGGTAGAGGCAACATGCCGACACTCTGTAGAGCATGTTCGATTACAACAGCGGTATGCGGATGAGCGTTATCCTCTTGGAAAACACCCCCTGGAATGCTGCCCATGAATGGCAGCATAACGGGTCGAATCACCTGGCTGGGGTACAGTTTGCAGTCAGTGTGCGTGAGATAACTGTGGGAGTGCTCCTGCTGTCATACGAAATCGCACTCCAGACCATAACTCCCAGTGTAGGTCAAGTGTACGTGTGTGTAGCATGCAGACAGATTGGTTGCAGGTCCTCAGCTGACCTCCGTCTAACCAATAGAGGGACATCACTTGCGCCGAAGCAGACCCAGCGTTCATCAGGAAACTCAACAGACCTCAACCCCGCCCTCCAATGAGCTCTCCGCTGACACTAGTAGCAAATGGTAGTGGTTTGGGGTCGATCGAATGCACGCTACTAGTTCTGAGCTGTCCTTGAAGTAACCGATCTCTAACAGTTCTGTGCCAACTACTGCTCACACTGCTGCTGCAGATGCAGTACGATGCGCCAGAGCCATACGCTGAACACGACGGCCTTCCCTCTCGGCAGTGCTAGATGGCCGTCCCGAGCCTGGTCTTCTTCCGACCGTACATTCTCGTGGCCACCGCTGCCAGCAATCACGCACAGTAGCTCCATTCCCGCCAAATCTTTCTGCAGTTTCCCAAAAGGAACATCGAGCTTCTCGTGACGCTATTCCATAACCTCGTTCAAACTGACTGAGGTGTTCATAGTAGCTTCTTCGTCGCATTAAAGACATCAATTCACCACGTCCAGTCTAAAAGGTAACTAAAGCTCTCGACCGTTACAACGTGCTTGTAAAGCAAACCTGATTTGCATCCTCATACCGGCGCTACTTACGCCACTCTTAAGCTACTGGTGCGAGATTTGATTAGACATCATTTTCGTATGCAGAAACTCGCCTCCCAGCTTTAGTTTACGTCGCACACAACTCCTTCCTGGTGTTGCGGATTTTTTTTCCCGTCATTGTAGTTACTGTTTCTGTTGAAGGTACTTGTTCGAGGTCGAATTAATAATACAGAAACTGGAACATTTAGACGTGGTTTCCGCATGTTAGAGATATCATACTCTACACAGACATCTCAGTGATGCGTGACCAATGGTTACTGCAGTCAACATCAAGAGACGAGGCCAACCCCTAAACAAGTTAACCAAGAAGCTCAGTTTAGCATGATGTGAACTATCACTTTATCAAGTGGAGACAAGGATTTAGCTCACTTCATTATTTCTTGGCCGTTGTCTTGTGGATTTATCTCCTGCGGTAATGAAGAAATACAAACAAAGTATTCACTCAGTAAAAGTGAGCAGATAATCATAAATATTCTAATCTTCGAAGTCCTTGGATTTTTACATTTAGTTCTCAGTACATTATTAATAGAAACTAGTTTCAGTTTAACTGTGTTTTACACAACCACAGTATAAAATATAAAAAAAGATTAAAACTTTACCTCCTATTCTAGGGTTTAAAGTATCAATTAGCCGCCCTCAGAAAAAAAATAAGAAATTGGGAGTCTTCTACGAATTCAAAACGACGATAAAATCACTTCTTATTAGCCATATACTCTACAAATTATCTGAATATCTAGATTTAAGGATTGATGCCTCCAGCAGGGCACATCAAACGAGTGATGATAATAATGATGTGTTTAACAATTAATATTCTACTGAATGTTTTACCGTTAGTTCTGTTCTGATATAACATCGTTTAAATGAGTGAAAGGTCCAGTTTGCTGTTAATTTGTCGTCTTACCACAATTTTCCTATCCCAGTTTCCAACTAATTTGTGCCTTTCCATTTCAGTCTGAAAGCCTCATCATCAGTTAAGTCTCTTAGTGCACGGCTTTCCAGATAGTGAAGAGATCTCTAAATACTCCATGAAATCATAAGAACTGCCATTGTAAATTCCCATTAACACATTTACGTCTACTGCATCACTGCGAACTACTGAAAGGCTGTTTGGTCAGTACAAGGCATTCCAACAGTCTACTATTATCTTGCACTCTGGTATTACTTTAATCTGTTCGTTTAAATAATCTTTAAATTCTGGAAAACTTGCAGTCGGCCGCCATTGGGGGCGGAGGTGTGGCCAATGGGGCCCTGCGGTGTGTGTCATAGCATGTGACACTGAATGTCTTACAAGTGCCAGTGGCCGTCTCCATTTGTGAGCAAGTCGCTATTTAAGGCGAGTTTAACAAGTGTTTACTGCACGTTTAAATACATGCAAGCTCTTGATAACACACGAAAGAGTTAAAAGCTTCAGTGGCGACCTTTTAATTGACATATTGGTTTCCGATTGGCCCTCCATGGAGCCAAGAGTTCGCGATATATGGTGGGCAATGCAACTAATGTGACGACACAAGTTCGTTGCGGGGCCCGTATTTCTCGTGGGACCTGAGACGGATGAGAAGGATAGAATAAGACGGGTAATATAGAATACTTCAAGGACCAAAATCGGAAAACAGAAGTGGAAGACCAATAAGTGGTATTAAACAAGGTCAATGTAAATGTCATGTGACTAGGGCCTCCCGTGAGGTAAACTGTTCGCCAGGTGCAAGTCTGCCGATTTGACGCCACTTCTACGACTTGAGCATCGATGGGGATGAAATGATGAGGATTAGGACAACGCAACACCCAGCACCTGAGCAGAGAAAATCTGCGACCCAGTCGGGAATCGAGCCCAGGCCCTGAGGATTGACAGTCTGTCGCACTGACCACTCAGCTACCGTGGGCGGACTTTAAACAAGGTGTAATTCAGGGATACAGTCTGTCTCCCCTACTGCTGAACATACACAATGAAGAAGAAGGGAGACTTAAAGGAAAGATTCAGATATGGCATTAAAAGTAAGGGTGAAAGGATAACAATAAGATTTGTTGATGACATCTCTATCCTCAGTGAAAGTGAGGAAAAACTACAGGACCTGTTGAATGGAATGAACTATAATGACAACAGAATATGAGCTGACATTAAACTACAGAATAGCGAAATTAATGATGAGTAACAAAAATGAGATTAGCGAGAAATTTGACATCAGAACTGGGAACCACATTGTAGATTAAGTAAATAAATTTTGCAGCCGTAGAAGTAAAATAATTCGTGTACACTGCCAGAGAAAAAATTAATACACCTGGAAAGACAACATATATTTTGACCCGATGACGGAATATGCCACCTGAAGGATAGTAAACGTACTTACAATGGTTTCAACGTTGTTCGCGAACTTATAGCGTAGTGGCATAGCTACCGGATGGCCACCTGTGTCTACGTTTCAATAGGAAAAGCTCACAGCCAGATGGCTCAAGGTGGTGCAGATAGTGAACCTAGCAGGCGTCTATACAACGGAGACGCAATCGTGCTTCCTACAGGCCGTGGCGGGGCGGTTCTATCGGAGTACTGTCACGCAAGTTGAACATGCTGCGTCAGTTGTACAACTATGCTGGTACCAGTGGTCACGTGAACATTCTCACACCCATAGACATCCACACAGCACTGACGCCCGCCAGGATCGTCGTATTGTAAGGGCAGTAGTGGCAGGTCGTACATCTACCACAGCACGGATAAGAGCCCAAACACTCAACGCGAACTGTTGCGAATCGGTTGTTAGCAGTGGCGCTAAGGGCACGCACACCTCTGGCCTGTCTACACACGCCACAACATCTACATCTACATCTACATTGATACTCCGCAAGCCACCCAACGGTGTGTGGCATGGCACGAGTGGTACAGTCATAAAATTACTTGGAAGATGAAATGGTGGGCCGTGATCTTCAGCTTTAAAAGCAGATACTGCAAGTGACGGTCGTTTGCCTTAACGATGTAGAGCTGGTGAGCGCTGTCTCGTAGAGTGCATTCGTCCAAGACGTACTAGCCTAACTGCAGGCGTTGTGGTATGGGGTGCGATAAGTTACAACTCTCGTTCATATTTCGTACTTCTGGAGGGGACGCTAACCAGCACTCGATACGTGCAGAATGTTGTTAGACCCGTTCTTTTGCCGTTATTGCAACAGAAAGGTGATGTGTTGTTCCAACAGGATAATGCTCGCCCATACACTGTCGCCCACACACTGTCCATGAAACTCAACGTTCTCTACAAGATGCGCAGCAACATCCGTGGGCCAGCAATCCAGCACGCGTGGGCTATCATGGGACTAGAAGTGACTCGTGCAACCCGTCAGCCAACAACTCTTACAGAACCGCGTGAACAGGACGAGCAAGCGTAGCATAACGTATCCCAGGATATTATTCTCGCTATCTGTACGGTCAACTGGATGCTAGAGTCAGCGCCTGCTCCGCCGCCGTGGAGGCTACACCACTTACTAATACGGGTATTTCAGCATGTGTCGATACCTGGCACCTCAGAACCGCATGAGCTACTAATTTCTAAATGTAATCATTTCATGTACTCCATATGCATTGTTGCAACAATAAATTTTGACTGAACTGGAAACCTCTAAAATGGAGTATTAATTTTTTTTCGTCAGTGTTTAAAAACAATCTCTGTTTTCTTATCAGGACCAGCCTTCTGTTTTCATCGAAAGCTCGAAATTTTACCCATATTTGACTCGGCAAAAAAGTCGAAAATGTTTTAAACCATAACGTCGTCGCGAGAAACTTCGGGCTCAAAATAACACATGATGGACGAAGCTAGCAGGATGTACGTAATAAACAGACTAGCTCAGGTAAAATAAGGTATTCCTCGCTAAGGGAAGCCTAAAAACATCAAAGAGCTTAATGAAAGGAAGAAATTTCAGAGAATTTACGCCTGGAGCACAGCACTGTACGAAACAGAATCATGGACTGGGAGAAAACCAAAACAGGAGAATCGAAGCGTTAGAAGTATGTGTTACAGAAGGATGGTAAAAGTAACTGTACTGATAAGATACGAAGTGAGGAAGTGGCGCATAGAATCGACGAGGATAGGAGTACGTGGAAAACGATCAGAAGAAGGGACAGGATGATAGAACATGCGTTAAGAAATCGAGGCATAACTTCCATTCTATTAGGGGAGTCGCATAGGACAAACATTGTAAGCGAAGGCAGAAAGGAATGTCTGCAACTAATAATCTGCTCTGAGATGTAGAGGTTGACAAAGAACAAGAATTTGTTTACATATACATGGATCCACAGCCACAGTGAATTTCTTGACGGGGAATTCAATTTCCTGAGTAGGCTCTTTTCATTTTGAAATAATAATTTTGTTTTCTGATTTAGCTGTTAGCTAGTTTCGCCCCCTTGGACATTTACAAACCACATCTGTAAGATCTGTAAGAAATTGTAATCGAGTAGCATCTTATATTCCACACGTCTGCGTGGAGGATGCAACTCCTGAAGGCGTCCTTAATAACGGTTTCTTACGACTGTGGCAGTTACGGGCAGAACTGTCTTAGACGTGAATTCCATACGCAAAACAGAAAATGCGACCCTTTTGCGAGTTTTGTCATTGTGCCGGCATACCACACATAAAAGTACTTTAGTGTAAGAGCCAAAATAAAATAAAAACTAAAACTACACGTTACATGGTCGACGTCTTAAAGTCTCTTTTTACATACGGACTTCACGCGCGAGACAGTTGTGCCCATAACTATCGTGGTCCTAAGGAACTGTTATTAAGAATGCCATTAGATGTTGCTTCTTCCACACAGATGCGCGATTACAATGTTTTACTGTCATGGCAGTAACAGATTTAACTTGAAAACGCACAAGGAGGCGAAATTAGCTAATAGCTAAAACATGAAATAAAGTGATTATTTCAAAATTTAAAAAAGCCTACGTAGGAAAACGACTTCCATCAAGATGGAAGAGGAACTCGTGGTGGGCCACATCAAAATATTCAAGACTGATAAACCAAAAAGACAGGATTGGGGGGGGGGGGGGGGGGGGGAGGGGGGGGACACATCGGTCGTGGCCTTCCAAGAGAACGATCTTAACATTAGCCTTAAACGATTTAGTGTAATCACGAAAAATCTACTTTGGATGGTTGGGAATGGATATGAACCACCATTCTCCCAAATATGAGTCCACTGTCTTACTAATGTGCCACTTCACTCGGTGAGTAGTTTAGATGTTTCGAAGGAAGGCACAATAGACCTGAAATCCTGTTGATGATGAGGTCACTTTAAGACAGAGTCTAAGCTCAGATTGGAATAGGAAGAAGCCAGAAATCGGTCGTTGCATTTTCTAAGGAACCCGGCCAGAATTCCCGTGAAATGACTTTGTAACTGCACGGAAAAATGACGACTATAGAGCGCCAGTGGAGACCTAATTAAGATCAGTCCACTGGATTCTGGGAACGAACAATGCATCTCTGAAGTAAACTTCTTACACAACACTAGTGCGATCTATTGCAAGGCACTATTCGCGCGTTTGAAGTAGACATGAAAAAATAAATCGAAAAGATCCAGAGATGCTCTCCTACAATCGGAACAGGTGAATAGCCCACACTAACGTCCAACAGATATGCTTAAGGAACACAACCTGAAATCTTTACCCTGTTGGGAAAATTTAGTGTACCAATGTTCGAGCAATATTGCAGTAGCTCTATTCCCTCCATCGTAGCATAAGATCAGGAATCGTGGGAACAGGACAAATTAGGAAGTGTATGGCCATTCTACAGTCTCTTCCTTTACAGTACTCTAACATTTATGAGACCTGTACTGATATATCTTCCTACCACAGTTGCGCAAGGATGCTCTGTGAGTGTTTTAAGAATTTGTGTTGAACCTAAGGCCTGCAAGGCAGGAAGACACCAGCTCACCATGCAGAGTTCAGAAGCGCCCAGTAGTACAGATAGGAAGACACCAGCTCACCATGCAGAGTTCAGAAGCGCCCAGTAGTACAGATACTGATGTAATGAGACGATGATCTCAGTGTCGGTTCCACTATACTCCCTGTAAAAGATAAATTATCCTTAACAGAAATCAGTGTACACGTTCAGGTATAACTATATGTTAGCAAAAATGAAAATCTTAGATTTTCGTTATTAAGGTTTACGTTTTACACTAATTGTGACTTCATGACATATCAATCATAATTATAATACATATAAGATGGTAAAATATTGATACCGGGTATTCACAACTGTAAGGCGAAATTCTTAACTATTCTAGGGTTCTTTAATAGTAAAATGGTTGATGACCATGTCTAAGGGTCGATAAAATACAAACAAATTAAATACAATTGGGAACAGATATATTAATTAAGCTAAAATGCACAATGAAAATACCAAAAAATGAATAGGGACTGTATAGGGTACATAAATATTACTGCAAATGTAACTGCACAACTAAAACAGTTCAATAACTTCAAGAGTATAAAGCACTCTACAGTGGCTGATCAGTCCTTTTCGTTAGATCAGATATATCATGTGTTTTCTTTCACATTAAGCTCGACAACTGTGAATATGTTTAACTACAGGTCATAGTTGAATGTACGAAAAAAATAGGAGAGACAGTTCTGAGTATCAATTGAATATCACTTGCTGGCATGGTGCAAGCATTTGTGTTTACCTTTCGTTGGCGGCGGCAAAGGCTGCTGACTGACCATGATGTAATCTAACAGAAATCTTCACATATCACCCGGCTTTTTCCAAGTACACCTCCTCCTCTTGTGATTCTTGAACAGATTATTCACTGTTACTAGCTGAAATTTATTACAGGACTCAGTTAGCCTTTCTCCTCTCTCATTCATTGTCCAAATCCCACATTCTGTTGTAACTTTTTCTTCTACTCCTTCTCCTACAACTACATTCCAGTCCCCCATGACTAGTATATTTTCATCTCCTTTTGCTTATTCTATTATCCTTTCAAATCCTCATATTCTTTCTCTATCTTTTTATCTTCAGCTTGGGACGTCGGCATGTTTACCTGAACTGTCATTGTCAGTGTTGGTACGCTGTCGATTCTCATAAGAATAACTCTATCAGTGAAGTGCTCACAGTAACACACTCTCTGCTCTACCTCCCTATTCATAACAAATCGTACTCCTGTTATAACATTTTCTGCTATCCTAAATTCATCTGACTAGAAATCCTTGTCTTCTTTCCATTTTACTTCACTGATCCCTACTATATCTAGATTGAACCTTTCCATTTCCCTTTTCACATTTTCTAGCTTCCCCACCACATTCAAGCTTCTGACATTCCACAAACCGAATCTTAGAACGTTATCCTTTCGTTGATTATTTAGTCTTTTACTTACGATCACTTCCCCCTTGGCAGTCCCCTCCTGGAGATCCGACAGGGGGACTATTCTGGATTCTTTTGCCAATGTAAAGATCGTCATGACACTTTTTCAATTACAGACCATATGTCCTGTGGATACAGTTATGTGTCTTTAAAGCAGTGATTTCCATTGCCTTCTGCATCTTCATGCAGTTGACCATTGCTGATTCTTCCGCCTTTAGGGATAGTTCTCCACCCCAAGGGCAAGATAGTGCCCTGAACCTCTGTCCACTCCTCCACCCTCTTTGACAAGGCTGTTGGAGAATGAGGGTGACTTCTTATGCTGGAAGTCTCCGGTCGCCAATGCTGATTGTTAATCAAAATTAAATCGGTGGCAGGCTCAGATCCCAGGACTGATGACATTTTGATTATGAATCAAAGACATTACTCTTTTTCTCACTTTGTTCGTTATTGTTCGTCGTATTTGGTCGTAGCGGAGGTCACATGACATCTGTTGAAGTTGGTTGTTGATCCCTTCACTTAGTTTTTTATTATTTGACTGAAAATTGCTGAGCTACTGTGCTGGCGTGCCTAGACCAGGGTGCTTCGTTGGATCCAGCATTACAACTAAATTTAAGGGAGTTTTGTTGGACTTAATAACAAATAAGGCAGAAGGGTTAGATAACAATCCAACAGAATGTCTAAAATTATTGGGGCAAATGGCAACAAAACGACTATTCACGTTGGTGTGTTGAATGTATGAGTCTGGCGACATACCATCTGACTTTCGGAAAAATATCATCCACACAATTCGGAGGATTGCAAGAGCTACAAGGTGCGAGAATTATTGCTCAATCAGCTTAACAACTCATCCATCAAAGTTGCTGACAAGAATAATATACAGAAACATGGAAAAGAAAATTGAGGATGTGCTAGATGATGGTCAGTCTGGCTTTAGGAAACGTAAAGGCACCAGAGAGTCAATTCTGACGTTGCGGTTGATAATGGAAGAAAGACTAAAGAAAAATCAAGACACGTTCATAGGATTTATCGCCCTAGGAAAAGCGTTCGACAACGTAAAATGATGGAAGATGTTCGAAAATTCTGATAAAAATAAGGGTAAGCGATAGGGAGAGAAGGGTAATATAATATGTAAAGTGCCAAGAGGGAACAATAAGAGTGGAAGACCAAGAACGACGTGCTATGATTACAGAAGGTGTAAGACAGGGCCGTAGTCTTTCGCCCCTACTATTCACTCTATACGTCGAAGAAACAATGGCGGAAATAAAAGAAGGGTTCAAGACTGGAGTTAAAATCAAGGTGAAAGGTATCAATGATAATATTCGCTGATGACACTGCTGTTCTGAGTGAAAGTGAAGAAGAATTACTTGATATGCCGTATGGAATGAACCATCTAATGAGTACAGAATATGGACTGAGAGTAAATAGAAGATAGACGAAAGTAATGAGAAGTAGCTGATATGAGAACAGCGAGAAGCTTAACATCAGGACCGATGATTGCGAAGTAGAAGTTCTACTACCTACAAACAAAATAACCAATGACGAACGGAGCAAGGAGGATAACAAAAGCAGCATTCCTGGGCAAGAGAAGTCTACTAGTTAAAACATAGGCCATAATTCGAGGAAGAAATTTCTGAGAATGTACGTCTGCAGCACAGCATTGTATTGTAATAAAATATGGACTGTGGGAAAGCCAGAACAGAAGAGAATCGAAGCATTTGAGATGTGGTGCTACAAACGAATGTTGAAAATTAGGTGGACTAATAACGTAAGGAATGAGGAGGTTCTGTGCAGAATCGGAGAGGAAAGGAATTTGTGGGAAACATTGACAGGGGGAAGGGACAGGTTGATAGGATATCTGTTGAGACAGCAGGGAATGACCTCCATGGTACTAGAAGGAGCCGTAGAGGGTAAAAACTGTAGAGGAAGGCTGAGACTGGAATACTTCCAGCAAATAACTGAGGACGCAGGTTGCAAGTGCTACTCTGAGATGTGGCACAGAAGTGGAATTCGTGGCGCACCGCATCAAACTAATCAGAAGACTGATGACCCCCCCACCCCTCAAGAAAAAAGAAGAATCACATTTTTGCCGTGTAACATACGCGAATGTACTGGGACACAGAGTGACTAATATTAGAATGAAGTTTCCTCCACTGCGCATTGTACTTTCTGTCTTCAAAGTCATTTCAAAAAAATTGATGAACTGGAAACTGCTAAAGAAAGAGATTTGTCGTTTTTTGTTAAAGGTTTAGCAGCTCTAAAAGTGTTTTGCTTTGTCTTTTGTTGCAGATATGACTTGGGAGTGCATCAAAATGGCGACAGAGCACGAGAGGACGCAATGTGTTATCCGGTAAGCAGAATCCAAGTCTGTGACAACGGTACTGCGGAATCGTCAGCGCCAGTGTGGGAAGGAACCACCGGAAAAAACAAGTACAACGGGGTTTTTCGAAAACCTTAAACAGACAAGCAGTGTCAAAGATTTTCCTCGAAGTGAAAGTACTCCTCTGTCTCAGGTACGTGTTGGCACAGTACATTCCTTTGCAGCCTCGAGAAGTCCATTCGTCGTGCATCGCGCGATTTGCAGGAACCGAGATCAAATGTTCGTAAATTGTTACACAAGCGGCTACACCGTTAAGCGTAGAAACTGCAAATGTCCTAAGCACTGCAGCGAAACTGTCGTCCTCAGCGGTATGCATTCGCGTGATCCGTGCTGGCCTCCACAGATGTTGACAACGACTACTGCACCTGTTTTCAGATGAAGCTACGTTCCACATTTCTGGACACGTGAATCGCCACAACATTAGTATTTGGGCTTCTTGGGCCCACACAGCACGTAAGAACACATCTATAATGCCCCGAAGTTTAATGTTTGGTGTGGTCTAATGCTGACCGTCATCTCCAGCATGATGGTGGACCCCCAAATTGGAGTTTGAATGCGCGGAGTATGCTGATTAACACATTTCTTGGGGAGTGATGGGTGGTATCGATCCTTTCTATGGCCACCGCGCTTTTCCGATATGGGGTTACGTGAAGAATCACATGTACACCTCACCAGTCAATGACGTTGTTGCCTTTCGTGCACTTATCAGCGAAGCAAGCAGAACTGTTGGTACTGCAATACTGATCAGTACATAGGTAGAACTGAAATACCATCTTGATCTACGAACAGATTGAAATCCTGGGGAACAGCAAAACATTTTGAGAACCGATGAATGTTTTACAACAAACCACGATGTCTATAATAGTTTACAATTCATGATTTATTGAAATGATAGCGGGACTTCGTGGACACCCTCTTCAGTGGTTTGCAGAGTAGACATAGCAGGCTACAGATTTTAGTCTCTCTTCTCCAGAACGCGATACCTGCCCTTTAACCTCAGTTCCTAGATGTTCGATGAATGTTTTGATATGAACAACCTCTGGTCTCCGTTATCTTATTATCGAGAAGATTGATAGCGAGGAGCTAAAATTTATCACACAGCTTGATCCTTATCAAATGATCTGAAGTTCTGAAGCGAAATACACTTTACTGAGATTCGGAAAGCATTAAGTCACACATTTCGATTCAGCCTTCTGTGTTAAGCTTACCATGGTTTTCAGGCTGCATATGGAGTTGTTTCTTTAAGCAGGTTCCGAGCTACTCCTTTCCCCCCACCCGTACTCCCTCCCCCCTCCTACGAGAACCGATAATATTAAGTTCGAAACGGACGCTGATTTGAAAGGGGAGGTCGGGGTGTCCCGGGTGTGGGGGCAGGGTGGGGGCAGTGGGCGAGTGTAAAGGAGGATAGGGAGTGTCATACCCCCAAATTTCACTGCGAATAAAGCAGCATGAGCCTCGAAAATGGCAAGAAATTTTAGAAAATCGCAAGCCTTGTTCAACAGAGGATATTTTTCCGTTGGTTGCTTGAGGGACTGCTCATGTCGGAAGGTTTGCAACTTGACCGATAACGTTCCAGACGTTAAATGCACCCATTCACATGCTGGTCGTGCCCGCTGTCAAAAACAACTCTGACGCTGTTCGTGAGACCGTAGGTCGAACCGCCAAAATAAGAGGATGTTAAGTAAGGGAAGACAGAAAGAGACTTTCCCTTCTCTAACAAAGAAAAGAAAAAAATAGCAGAAGAAACAGGTTGAGAGGTTGGCATCGAGAACTCCGGCGGAAACGAGAAAAGAGACAGCATTCACGTCATTTACGCGTTTGCATAGCTATGGTCTGCAGATTTATGTTCGAAGTCATATTGCTTAGTGAAACACTGATAATGGTGAGTACTCTCTGCAACTTTATATTTGTAAATTATGAGGCTGTCAAAGTTAGTTGCTATTATGGTTCATAAATTAATTGCATGGCACATGTACGGCTCAAGTTTTCAGACAAATGCATTACATATGGTATGTTTACTTGCAATTTCTTGGACTTTGTGCTAATGCTACGTAGACTGATGAGCCAAAACATTATGACCCCTGCCCACCGCGAAGTTGAAAGCATCCTGGTGGAGTTGCGAGCACATAACGCAGTAAGGAAACAATGTAAGCGGAAGAGAGATGAATGGGCAGTCATTATAGCGAAGATACGAGCCGCAAATGCGGAAATCCACTGATATAAGCGGCTTTGACACAGAGTACATTGACGTGGCGCTGCGGCTGGAAACGAAAGTCTCTAAAACGGCGAAGCTGGTCGCCTTTTGGTGCAATACTGTCATGAACATCTATGGCAAGTGTTTGAAGGGTAATGAAATAACGAGTAGGCCGTATGGTATTTCACAATCATGTCTTGTCACAAATCGGAGAATCCCTCACTGTTTAATCCAGGATACGCAGCGATCTGCGGCAGGTCTGGCGACAGAGTATAGTGCTGGTACAGACAAAAATGTTTCGGAGCACACCGTTCAGAGGCCATTCTTGAACATGGACCTCCACATCACACGACCCTACGTGTTCCACTGTTGACCCAACGACATCACCAGTTATGATTCCAAAGGGCACAGCATCACTAAGTTTTGACCGTGGATCAAAGGTGTCGCTTGTCGAATGAATCGCACTTCTTGTTACACAAGGTCGGTAGCTGGGTCATTATACGCCATCATCCACGAGAATGTCTGCACGAAACACGACCCGCGCCACGGTTGCAGGCAGAATTATGCTACGGGGTACATCGAGTACAGCTTCCATGGGATTTGTGCTGGTAATCGAAAGCATCATGACAGCAGTGAACTATATGAACATTATTGCGGACCACCTGCAGCGTTTCATGTTGAAGTCTCCCCCTACGGCGATGAATTTTCCAGGGGGATAGCTATCAGTGTTGCAAGGTCAGAATCGTGCTATAGTGGTTTGAGTGGTGTTATAGTGAACTCACATTGATGTCTTGCCCCGTCAATATGCCTCATCTGCACCCATGTGAACACACATCTAACGCCAACTGCGTGCTTTAAACCACCATCCTGTGATTTGTGGAAACTGCTTGACTTACGCATAGACATCTGGTGCCGCATACTTCTGGAATCCTGTCAAGGACTTGAAGAATCCATGCCAAGCAGAATCTCTATTGCACTGTGTTGTTTGAAAGGTGGAACAACACGCTACTGAATAGGTGGCCGTAACATTTTGGCTCATCGGTGTATTAAGCACTGGTGTATACAAACTATTATTATACAGGACTGCTATAGATGATTCATTCGTTTCCAGAGCTCCACATTTTCTAAAGTATTGCATGTAAAATACGACTGACGCATGAATAGACACGTAAACTCACAAGTTTCGAATTGCACTCTAAAAATTTTTCACGAGTGACACACCCACGTCCAAGCGGTAGTCAAGTTGGTTCCGTGCCTTATGTAACAACATCCTGCAAATGGTCATCACAGCAACGTTGGTGCGATCTCTGCGCTGTTCCAATGTTCTCGGCACTATGGGTATGTAAAAACGGCCCTTAATGTACCTGCAAAGGAAAAAGTCACAAAGCGTTAAGTCAGGCGACCTGGGGAGCCAAGAGAATGCCCAATCCAGTGAAGCGGAAGCTCATCCATTAGGTAGCGACGGACATCGATCCTCCAATGAACGGGTGGCCCATCTTGTTGCAAGACGAAATTCCCAGGATCAGCAGTCATTTTCGGGAACAGCCGTAACTACAACATATCAAGATAAGTTTTTTCACAGAAAAAAACGGCCCATAGAGTTTCGTCTGCGATACCGCACAGGAAACATTAACCTTTGGCGAAACTTGTTCACGCGCCACAATTTCATGAGTATTTGCAGTGTCCCACAGTCTCACATTGTGGTGATCAACATTTCCAGACAAACGGAAGGCTGCTTCGTTGCTAAATATCAGCTCGGACGCGAAAATAACGTTGAACTTAGCACTTGGAACTAAATAAAATTTAATTAAATTCAAGGCTCATTTTAAGAAACGAAGCCGCCACAATCTTTTTGCCACTCGCTCAATTAAAGCCCGTCGTGAAGGAAGCTTGAGTGGTTTATGGCGCTGATTAGCGTACACGGGCTCTCGATAACACGGTCTTCATTGAGCTAAATGATAAAGTAGTAGAGCGTTATTTTTTTCTGGAGATCGCTTATGAAGCACAACTCCACATCACGTAACTCTGCGTGAACGGTAGAACCATTAAAGAAGTCATCGAGATGGCACAGAAGTTGATAAAAGGCTCGCACAACAGAGGCTCAAATACACGTGCGGCTGTCCTGATACAATTTTCCAGAGATATTCCTAAGTCACTTGAAGTGAATGACTGGAATCTTCTTGCTGTATGACGATGGCAAATTCTGTTTCTAATGCTCTCTTTGTTGGCAAAATGCTAAAATGTAACGTTCCAGTGAAACGAAATACCTTATATAGCCGAAACTAGAGGATAGCCTTCACTGCAAACAGATCGTTTCAGTGCATTCGCAGTCTCTATTCCCCGAGAATAGTGCCTCACTGGGTACAGAAAGTGTCCAATTTGTCGCACACTGACGAGCCAAAACACTATGAGCAGTGACCGCCAAGCGATAGAGCGCCTCCTGTGGCGTTGTGGTATATAACGCGGTAAGAAAAGTATGTAAGCACAGCGGAGACGAATGGAGAATCATTATAGCGACGATATGGACCGCAAGTGGGGAAATAAGCGACTTTGACAAACGGAAAATGGCGTCTCGGAAAATGTTAAACTTGTAGCCCGTCCGCTTGCTACTGTCGTGAGCACATACACTACTGGCCATTAAAATTGCTACACCACGAAGATGACGTGCGACAGACGCGAAATTTAACAGACAGGAAGAAGATGCTGTGATATGCAAATCATTGGCTTTTCAGAGCATTCACACAAGGTTGGCGCCGGTGGCGACACCTACAACGTGCTGACATGAGGAAAGTTTCCAACCGATTTCTCATACACAAACAGCAGTTGACCGGCGTTGTCTGGCGAAATGTTGTTGTGATGCCTCGTGTAAGGAGGAGAAATGCGTACCATCACGTTTCTGACTTTGATAAAGGTCGGATTGTAGCCTATCGCGATTGCGGTTTATCGTATCGCGACATTGCTGCTCGCGTTGGTCGAGATCCAATGACTGTTAGCAGAATATGGAATCGGTGGGTTCAGGGGGGTAATACGGAACGCCGTGCTGGATGCCAACGACCTCGTATCACTAGCAGTCGAGATGACAGGCATCTTATCCGCATGGCTGTAACGGATCGTGCAGCCACGTCTCGATCCCTGAGTCAACAGATGGGGACGTTTGCAAGACAACAACCATCTGCACGAACAGTTCTACGACGTTTGCAGCAGCATCGGCTATCAGCTCGGAGACCATGGCTGCGGTTACCCTTGACGCTGCACCACAGACAGGAGCGCCTGCGATGGTGTACTCAAGGACAAACCTGGGTGCACGTCATTTTTTCGGATGAATCCAGGTTCTGTTTACAGCATTATGATGGTCGCATCCGTGTTTGGCGACATCGCGGTGAACGCACATTGGTAGCGTGTATTCGTCATCGCCATACGGTGTATCACCCGGCGTGATGGTATGGGGTGACGTCCTGGTCACTTCTTGTTCTCATTGACGGCACTTTGAACAGTGTACGTCACATTTCAGATGTGTTACGACCCGTGGCTCTACCCTTCATTCGATCCCTGCGAAACCCTACATTTCAGCAGGATAATGCATGACCGCATGTTGCAGGTCCTGTACGGGCCTTTCTGGATACAGAAAATGTTCGACTCCTGCCCTGGCCAGCACATTCTCCAGATCTCTCACCAACTGAAAACGTCTGGTCAATGGTGGCCGAGCAACTGGCTCGTTACAATACGCCAGTCACTACTCTTGATGAACTGTGTTATCATGTTGAAGCTGCATGGGCAGCTGTACTTGTACACTCTATCCAAGCTCTGTTTGACGCAATGCCCAGACGTATCAAGGCCGTTATTGCGGCAAGAGGTGGTTGTTCTGGGTACTGATTTCTCAGGATCTATGCACCCAAATTGCGTGCAAATGTAGTCACATGTCAGTTCTAGTACAACATATTTGTCCAATGAATACCCGTTCATTATCTGCATTTCTTCTTGGTGTATCAAATTTAATGGTCAGTAGTGTATGTTGGTTGAAGGCCAGCGAAACCACATGTAGACGACAAACTGTTGGACGTCCCCACGGAGGCTTGTCCGCTCTGTAAAGCGGGGTGGGCGACGATCAGTGGCAAATCTAGCGAGAGAATACAACGCCGGCACGGGCGCGTTTTGGAGCATACCGTCCAACCCACTTTCTTGGACATTGGGTTCTGCAGCAGGCGATTCGACTCCTACATGTTCCTATGTCGTCAGTTACGACTGTAGTGGGGTCCAGATAATCGGCACTGGGCCGTAGGTCAATGCTAGCGCGTCAGCTGGTTGGATGAATCACGCTTCTGGTTACACCAGTTGGATAATCGTGTCCAGATACGCCATCATCCAGACGAATGGCTGATCGAAACATGTACGAGGCCATGGACACAAGCCGATGGGAGTAATACTACGCTATGGAGGGCATTTACCTGAGCTTCCACAGGACCTGTGGTGGTAATCGATGGCACCAGAACAGCTGTAAGCTACTTGATCATTACTGCGGACCACCTGCATCCCTTCGTTCTTTATCTCTTCCCCAACGGGGATGGCGTCTTCCAGGAGAATAACTGTCGGCCGGCCGGTGTGGCCGTGCGGTTAAAGGCGCTTCAGTCTGGAACCGCGTGACCGCTACGGTCGCAGGTTCGAATCCTGCCTCGGGCATGGATGTGTGTGATGTCGTTAGGTTAGTTAGGTTTAATTAGTTCTAAGTTCTAGGCGACTGATGATCTCAGAAGTTGAGTCGCATAGTGCCCAGAGCCATTTGAACCATTTGAATAACTGTCGGCGTCCTAGGACCAGAATAGTGATACAGTGGTGTTAGGAGCATGATAGTGAATTGACATTGACGCCATGTCGCCCAGATTCGTCTCACTCGAAACCGATGGAATACATCTATTGGACCCCTTCTCCCCGCACACGACCCACTGTCCCTTAAATTAATGGAATTTAGTGACGTGTGCGCAGACGTCTAGCGTCACGTACCTCTGGAACCCTAGCAAGTACATGTAGAATACATTCCGCACAGAAGCGCTGCTGTATTGCTTTCCAAAGATGGGCTAACACGCTATCAATCAGTCAGAACGTTTCGGCTCATCAGTGTGCACTAACCGTAGCTTTATATCGCCAGTGGCTGTGGTGAGTGCTCTTGAAGAACATTATCTTGTTTATGATGAAAGAAAAGATAAATGATGAAAGCACTGAGAACGAAGACCGCCGCAGATGTTAACATCACCATCCAACGTATTTTATATCAGAGGTCGTTTGGCAAAATCGTGCATCTAACCTACGTGTACGGCCCCACACTGTCTGGGGCTCTGCATCGGCACTGCCCACTTTTTTTTTGGCGGGGGGGGGGGGGGGGGGAGGGGGGGGGGGGTAAAATTGGTCTTTAATAATTACGATCTGATAGTATTACATTCGTTCATAAGTTTGTAGAGTTTTTGTTTTGCATGTTGGTATCAAGGTTGCTGTGGCTTTATTTATCCGTTGTCGTGTTTTAGTTTTAGTTCACTGTTGCTAGTTCAGTTTACATTTTGATATTTTGTTACTTGGAGATAGTGAGTGGAGCTGTTGACCTTAGAAATAGAGCGCCAAGCGGAGAAATCGGACCATTTCCTACACATTCTTCTGTTTGATTTCAATAGAGGGGTGAAAGTGGCAGAGGCAGCCAGAGAAATTTTTGACGTGTATGGAGATAATGTCATTGGACAGAACACGGCATGAATATGGTTTTCTCATTTTAAGGAGCGTTGTTTTGACGTTAGTGACTCTACTTTCAGGAAGACCTTCGGGGTTTGATGAAGATCGTTTAATAGCGTTAATCCACAATGATCCACGCCAGTGCACTCGAGACCTGGCAAGTGTGATGAACTGTGATCATTCCATAATCGTGTGACATTCGCAAGCAATATAAAAGGCTCGAAAATCGTGTTTGTGGGTACCGCCTGGTCTAAGCTAAAGTCATAAAAATCAGCTGTTGGCCATGTGTGTATCTCTGCTTGCTCGTCATCGTGAACAACACCGACCGTTTCTATCCTGGTAATGTAATGAGAATGGTACGGAATGTAATGAGAATGGTAATGGGAAATAGTGCCTTTATGCTAACGTTAAGAAAAGAAGGGAATGGTTAAGCCCAAACAAAACTCCAACTCTCTTATAAAGATAAGCGTGCATCCACAAAAAATAACGCTATGCATCGGGTGGCAAAGTGACGGTGTGGTGCTGACATTTACTGTCAACAACTGAGACGTCTTGCAGACGCAATTCAAGAACAACGACAGCGTGAAGTGCTGCTGCTACTCGACGATAACGCCCCCGCCCCCCTCCCCCGCATTCCACATCCACCTTACTCACCTGATTTTGCGGCCTCAGATTTCACCTTTTCCGCTCTCTATCGAATAACCTTGAAGGAACTTCCTTTCCAGATGAAAATGCGCTCCGAACGTGGCTGGACGAGTTCTTTGCTTTCTAAACCAGATGACGTCTACAGTCGCGGAATCGAAAACACCCCAGTGTTGGGAGACTGTTGTAAATAGTAAAGATTTGTGATAAGTTCCTATGGGACCAAACTGCTGAGGTCATCGGTTCCTAGGCTTACATACTACTTAATCTAACTTAAACTAACTTACGCTAAGGACAACACACACACTCATGCCTGAGAGAGGACTCGAACCTCCGACGGCGGGAGCCGAGCGAACCGTGGCACGGTGCCCTTGACCGCGCGGCAATCTCGGGCGGCCTAAAAAGAAAAGGAGAATATACACACATCAAAAAAAGCTTCGCATCAGCTCGGTTCCGAGAGTTCCGGAACTTGTACAGAAAATTGTAACAGAGATCAACATAAACATCATTTCCGCCCTTTTTATTGCTCATGGAAACCACACATTGCATGTTGTACCACCATACAGGGAGACTTTCAGAGGTGTTGGTTCAGATTTCTGTATACACCTGTACCTCTAATACCCAGTAGCACGTCCTCTTGCATTGATGCATGCCTGTATTCGTCGTGGCACTGTTGTTCCAGATTGTCCCACTCCTCAACAGCGATTCGGCGTAGATCCCTCAGAGTGGTTGGTGGGTCATGTCGTCCATAAACAGCCCTTTTCAATCTATCCCAGACATATTCGATAGCGTTCATGGCTGGAGAACATGCTGGCCTCTCTAGTCGAGCGATGTCGTTATCCTGAAGGTAGTCATTCACAAGATGTGCACGATGGGGGCGCGAATTGTCGTCCATGAAGACGAATGCCTCGTCAATATGCTTCCGATATGGTTGTACCATCGGTTGGAGGTCGGCATTCACGTATCGTACAGCCGTTACGGCTCCTTCCATGACCACCAGCGGCGTACGTCGGCCCCACATAATGCCACCCCAAAACATCATGGAACCTTCACCTTGCTGCACTCGCTGGACAGTGTGTCTAGGGCGTTCAGGCTGACAGGGTTGCCTCCAAACACGTCTCCGACGAGTGTCTGGTTCAAGGCATATGCGACACTCGTCGGTGAAAAGAACTTGATGCCAGTCCTGAGCGGTCCATGCGAAATGTTGTTGGGGCCATCTGTACCGCGCTGCATGGTGTCGTGGTTGCAAAGATGGAGCCCGCCATGGACGTCGGAAGTGAAGTTGCGCATCATGCGGCCTATTGCGCACGGTTCGAGTCGTAACACGACGTCCTGTGGCAGCACGAAAAGCATCATTCAACATGGTGGCGTTGCTGTCATGGTTCCTCCGAGCCATAATCCGTAGGTAGCGGTCATCCACTGCAGTAGTAGCCCTTGGGCGGCCTGAGCGAGGCATGTCATCGACAGTTCCTGTCTCTCTGTCTCTCCTCCATGACCGAACAACATCGCTTTGGTTCACTTCAAGACGCCTGGACACTTCCTTGTTGAGAGTCCTTCCTGGCACAAAGTAACAATGCGGACGCGATTGAAGTGCGGTATTAACTGTCTAGGCATGGCTGAACTACAGACAATACGAGCCGTGTACCTCCCTCCTGGTGGAATAACTGGAACTAATCGGCTGTCGGACCCCCTCCGTCTAATAAGCGCTGCTCATGCATGGTTGTTTACATCTTTGGGCGGGTTTAGTGAAATCTCTGAGTTGTCAAAGGGACTGTGTCTGTGATACAATGTTCACAGTCAACGTCTGTCTTTAGGAGTTCTGTGAACTGGGGTGATGCAAAACTTTTTTTGATGTGTGTACTATTGATTACCAAAGTCTCTGTTATTTGTACTTACGGAAAAGCGCTACGAAAGTTTGCATGAACCCATAACAATAATGTTTAGGATTATTTGCGCCTGACTATGCTGCTATTTCAAAGCAGAGGAGACAATAGCTCCATGTAAAAAGTTAGTGTGCACGCTACATGATAAATAGTATCTAGCCACCTATCACTGGACGTTAATATGACGAGTGTCCAGTCTTCGTCTTTATGAAGGCTTGGAATCTGCTTGGCACACTTTCACCAAGGTGTCTGAATTTCTGTGGAGGAATGGCAGCACTGTGTTTCAGAACAGCCGAAACCAGAGAAGGCAGTGATGCTGGGCCTTAGGGTCTGGAGCGAAGTAGACGATCTAACTCATTTCTATTCCATTGGTTTCACGTCGGTACTCTGGGCAGCCCAGTCCATTTCAGGAATGTTATTATCCACAAACCATTGTCGTAAAAATACTGTGTTATGATAGGTAGCACTGTCATGTTGATACAATCATTGGTTCCAAACTGTTCTACTGTATGCAGTGCACTGTCATGTTGATACAATCATTGGTTCCAAACTGTTCTACTGTATGCAGTGTATAATGCGCTCATTTCCTCCATATTTAGCGATGTATTAGCAGCAGTACGGAGATCACAACCCAATCGTATCGTAGCACCACCTCCTCCGTACTTCACTGTTGGCACTACACATGATGGCAGGTAACGTTGTTGCATTCGTCGAATCCAAAACCTTTCATCGGATTGCCACAGAGTATAGTTTGATTCTCCACTCTCAGTAACTCGTTTCCAGTCATCCACTGTCCATTGACGTTGCTCTTCACACCACCGCACCTCAAGGTTCGCTTAGCATTGATTACAGAAATGTGTGACTTACAAGGAACTGCTCGACCATTGTACCCCTTCTTTTTAACTCCATAAGCAGTCATTGTGCTAGCCAGACTACTGTAGCACTTGGGAACTTACGAGTGATTGCTACCGCTGATTTCAAGCGATTTTGTACTATCCCCTGTGTTTCCGGACCGTCTCTGTCTATCAGTACACGAGGCCTACCTGATCTTGGTTTAGCTGTCTTTGCTCCTTTGCAGATCATCTTCAAAATCGCATCATTATCAGTCGAACTGGGCAGCTTTAGAAGGTTGAAATGTCGAATTTTATGAAAGAGGTGAGTTCCCCACGTCAGCGAAATTTCTCACTGTTACGCGTAAAGCTACTGGGTTTGAAGGAGGTGCAATGTCAGTGCAAAGAATACTGAAGAAAATCGGGATTAAATACGTAAAATCTAATAACGGACAGAAATAATGAAGCGTAATGATATTGCTGATGCTATGATGACGTTTCTAACGCACTGCATAAACTCATATCGAAAGGTACGTGAACTGTTTATTACTTGGACGAAACCTGGGTAACAAGGTGGCTTGAAAGTTCCAGTAAAAAAAAGGAGAGCGCCTTATATCACGCCGATTCTGCTGCTACTGGCTTTGTTGCTCATAGTAAACTTGTATTTCTATCAACGAAAACCAACTCTGACTACCATTCCGAAATGAATGGAGAAACAACTCGAGAATGATTCAGAATCAGCTGTTGTCGTATTTGCATCCAGTTTCTGTCTTGTTATGGTCTATCCAAGCTATCACTCTGTTATTCTCGACAGGCCTCCCGCTGAAAACACAAGAAAATGTGTATTCTTTCATAGCAGCGAAGAAATAATATACGACATATCGAAAGCACAAACAGGAGCAAGCTGATGGAGCTTGTTTATATTTTAAAAGTTAGCGGTAAAATATACAAAATTTATTCCCTAGCTCTGCAAACTGGCCATAGGGTGATACGAGAACCTCCTTACCGTTGCCATTATAAATCCATAGAAATGTGAGGGCCCCGGTTAATGGATATGTGGCAGATAATAATACTTCATTTAAAGTAGCCGTCACTGAAAGGCAGTTCCATGAAACAACAGAAAAAAATCACCGTTGCTGGTTGTGTAGCTTCCGTTTGCCACGTTGACAAACTGCAAGAATAAGATTATTGGAAAGAAGTTGTTAGAGACGAAATAATCGATTTATTAATCGTCAGTCAGGCACCCACGTCCAGAGACTCCGTTTCCGAAGACAGTGACAGTGAAGCATCTGAATGAAAAGGCATATGAATGAAATGTAGATTTATTTTGTAATTTTTATGGAACAGTTACCTTCTTTTTAATCTGCCTGCGCAGTAGAAAGTATCAGAGCATAATCTGTTCTGTAATGAAATTTATACTTTTCTTATCTCGCTATTCTAACTACAATATAACGTAGTTTAAAATGTTGTTCAGCCAATTATGGATAATTCAAATCTGATTCTTTCGTCATTTTGTTAATGAAGTAAGAGGCAACAGAAGGTGTAATCCGTTCTTTAAGATGCAACTTACTATAGACTCAATTATGCAGTGAAAGAATCGTTACCACTGGTTTTTCTTCATGAAATTACCGCTAGGAAAGAATGAATACACATTTCATTCTGTAATGTGTATCTCATACAGTTGTGACCTTCAGTCCGAAGACTGGTTTGATGCGGCTCTCCATGCTCCACCCTGTGCAAGCCTCTTCATCTCAGAGTAACTACCAGAGTAACTACTGCAAACTACATCCTTGTAAATCTGCTTACTGTATTCATCTCTTGGTCTCCCTCTACGACTTTTACCTCCCACGATTCCCTCCAGTACTATATTGGTGATCCCTTGATATCTCAGAATGTGTCCTACCAATCGATCCCTTCTTCAAGTCAAGTTGTGCCACAAATTCCTCTTCTCCCCATTTCTGTCCAGTACCTCCTCATTAGTTACGTGATATACCCATCTAATTTTCAGCATTCGTCTGTGGCACTACATTTCAAAAGCATATATTCTCTTGTCTAATCTGTTTATCGTCCAAGCTTCACTTCCACACATGGCTATACTCCATATAAATACTTTCAGAAAAGATTACCTGAGACTTAAATCTATACTCTATGTTAACAAATTTCTGTTCTTCAGAAATGCTTTTCTCACCACTGCCAGTCTACATTTTATGTCCTCTCTACTTCGATCACCATCAGTTACTTTGCGGCCCAAATAGCAGAACTCATCTATTACTTTAATGCCTCATTTCCAAATCCAATTCTCTCAGCATCACGTGATTTAATTCAACTACGTTCCATTATCCTCATTTTTCTTTTGTTGATGTTCATCTTATATTCTCCTTTCAAGACACTCCTCATTCTGTCAATTGCTCTTTCAAGTCCTTTGCTGTCTCTGACAGAATTACAGAGTCATCGGCATATCTCAAATTTTTTATTTTTCCTCTCTGGACTCTAATTCCTACTCCAAATGTCTCAGAAAAGATTACCTAACACTTAAATCTATACTCTATGCTAACAAATTTCTCTTCTTTAGAAATGCTGTTCTTATCACTGCCAGTCTACATTTATGTTCTCTGTTCTTCGATCATCATCAGTTACTTTGTGGCCCAAATAGCAAAACTCATCTATTAATTTAAATGCCTCATTTCCAAATCCAATTCCGTCAGCATCACGTGATTTAATTCAACTACATTCCATTATCCTCATTTTTCTTTTGTTGATGTTCATCTTGTATTCTTCTTTCAAGACACTCCTCATTCTGTTCAACTGCTCTTTCAAGTCCTTTCCTGTCTCTGACAGAACTACAATGTCATCGGCAAATCTCAATTTTTTTACTTTTCCTCCTTGGATTCTAATTCCTACTCCAAATGTTTATTTTGCTTCCTTTTACTGCTTATTCAATATGCAGATTGAATAACATCAGGGATAGCCTACATCCTGTCTCGCTCCCTTCTCATCGACTGCTTAATATTCAAGCTCCTCGACACTTGTAACTACTATCTGGTTTCTGTACAAATTGTAAATAGCCTTACGCTCTCTGTATTTTACCCCTGCCATCTTTAGAATCTGAAAGAGAGTTTTCCAGTCAACATTGTCAAAAGCCTACATCCTGTCCCGCTCCCTTCTCAACGACTGCTTAATATACAAGTTCCTCAATACTTGTAACTACTATCTGGTTTCTGTACAAATTGTAAATAGACTTACGCTCTCTGTATTTTACCCCTGCCACCTTTAGAATCTGAAAGAGAGTATTCCAGTCAACATCGTCAAAAGCTTTATCTAAGTCTACAAATGCTAGAAACGTAGTTTTCCTTTCCTTAACCCATCTTCTATGAGAAGTCATAGTGTTAGTACTGCCTCGCATGTTCCTACATTTCCCCAGAATCCAAACTGATCTTCCCCAAGGTTGGCTTCTACCAGCTTTTCCATTCTTCTGTAAGGAATTTGCGTTAGTATTTTGCAACTGTAACTTATTCAACTGATAGTTCGGAAATTTTCACATCTGTTAGCATCTACTTTCTTTGGAATTGGAATTATTATATTCTTATAAAAATATGAGGGTATTTCGCCTGTTTTATACATCTTACTCACCAGTTGGAAGAGTTTTATCGTGGCTGACTCTCCCAAGGCCAGCAGTAGTTCTAACAGAGCGGTGTCTACTTCCAGGGCCTTGTCTTGACTTAGGTCTTTCAGCGCTCTGTCAAATTTTTTGCGCAGTGTCATATATTCCATCTCGTCTTCATCTATGTCCTCTTCCATTATATTGCTATGAAGTACATCTCCCTTGTACTCACCCTCTATATACTCCTCCCATCTTTCTGCTTTCCCTTTTTTATGTAGGACTGGTTTTCCATTTGAGTTCTTGATATTCGTACAGGTGTTCTCTTTCCTTCAAAGGTCTCTTTAATTTCTGTAGGTGGCATCTATATTTTCCCCAGTGATATATTATTCTAAATCCCCTTTATTAGATACACTTAATAAATTTATCACAAAACGATGAACCAGGCTTTAGCGAGATATGTTAAACTTCCGCTATTATGCTTTCCATAATGTAGCTGCTCTCTATGTGCTTTCAACCGATTTGACAATGCAGCATTCTCTGTGAGCTGTACGACCAGAGGCTGTTAGTAACTATAGTTTATTAGTAATGACTGGAGCTTTTGACATGTAATCTTTCTTCCTTATGAGCTACATATTGTGCACAAGTACTAAATTCTCGAATACTGTGGATATAGAAAAGTTAATTTTATTTTACATTTTTCATCATACGGGTAATGTATTTTATTCATTTTTTCAAGAATGATATCACATTTCAGGTTTTACTTTATTTTTTTACATGTTTGTGTTTAAAGTCCATTTATGACATAACAATTCGTTCTTTTAATGTATTTCTCGAAATGCTTCCAGTGTAAAGAGTATTCCATGAAGTTTTTTAATTGCAGCTGGATGACGACTTCTTGCCACAATATTTCGGCTGATTACATTCATGTGAGTGTTTTGCACTGGGACTGCTAGTTCATGTCGCTAACTTGATACAAAGAAAAAAAAATGAGTCCGCAGATGCATAGACAAAGGCAGGCGCTACATGAGCGACCTCTGTCGAGTTTCACACCCACTTCGAATATTGCTTCATCTAAGGCTCTGTCGGAATGTGGGCAATGGTGTTAAAATTCAGCTGTCAAAATTATAAAATTAGCTGTCGGTAGACATGTCATTAAACACGAAATGTTTTCTTTCTGAAGAAATTAAAGATATCCTACAGTGATATGATTCTGTTTGTACATTCAGGGACATATATGGATACTGTACTTTCTGCAAAATGTGTTGCGAATAGAATTAATTACAAAGAAGCAATAAATTTAAAAGTCATGCACAATGCAGCACCTTTTCACGCATCTCAGTGTTTATTACTTCATATCTCCTGAACTCTATATGGTACCAAGATATTATTCTGTAGGTGCATTTAGTGGCACATGCGGATACTGTCTGCGAAATTTATTATGAATAAAGTTAATGGTACAGAAGTAATAAATTTAAATGTCGTGTACAAAGTGGTAGTTTTTTACACATCTCATTGTTTATGACATCATATCTCCTGAACTATGATAAGTAGATGGTTGCCTGACAGTAAGGGATATGTGCACCAAACCTGGTTGAAACTGGTATGGTACTTCAGCAGTAGATGTGGAACACACACATACATACAAATATACATACATCCTTGTTTAAAATACGTGTGGATAAAAAGGATTCAAGCCCTGCACCTTATGCAATCCTTATGTGATTGGTGAACAGTCTCATTTTTATTTATCTGCACACACAACCTGCTTTCTGTCACTTAGATAGAACGGCAGTACATCAAGAGCATTCTCTCTTTTTCCATAGTGGAGCAATTTTTAACTAGTTTGTTGTGGAAGATCGTGTCAAGTCTTTACTCATTGTAAATAATGTTGCAGAAATGTCTTACTGTCAAAGCAGTTATACAGGATTGCTTGCAGTTGCTTTAAAGTAAACAGGTCATACTGTGCATAATTAAATAAGTTATTGTCCTCCAAACGCTGAATAACTTGATTTGCATATAGTATTCGATTGCCTTAGACATTACAGGGATGTATGGGATGGTTGGTAATTGTCTGGTGATGTTGTGTTGCCCTTTTTACAAAAAGGGTTATATACAGAGATTTTGAAGCATTCTGGGTAGACACCTTCATCTAATACCTTATTTACGATATTTGTTAATGGCATCAAAACTTCTTTTCTTATTTGTTTAACTACAAAGTTTGATGTACCATAGTAATCTTGAGATCTCAAGTTTTTAAGTTTATCTATGGAATCACTGGCTTATCTACTAGTTAAATTAGACCAGCTAAAAGTATCATTTGCTTTATTGTCTATAGTTTGTAGTCTTGTATCAGATTTTCTCGTATCTTACTCTAAGCTGATGGTTGAGAGGGGGTTGGCATAATGTGTGTTTCATATCTCTGGTGGGATCAGGAAATCACTGGCTTTCTTTTGGCAGTGTGCCTTGTTTTAATGACCACCCATGCTGCTGCACATCAATATTTGCTTTACATTTAACTAACTTGATTTATGACCTATAATACCTTTTTATTGCTGTGCATTTTTACTTCTAAGCTGTACTGTTACATAACGTGACAACACAGGAGCATCAGGATTCTTACATTATTTAGTTAAGATGTATGCTAACTGCACCATCTTTTAGGTTCATTAGGTGGTTTCTGCTTGTAGTGATTCTAGTAATACATAGGAAACAGAGGGTGTTATTAGGAAAGAGACATGTATTAAGCTATCAGGCAGCATCCAACTGGGAGCTAGTTACCTGTGGGGTCCCACAAGGTTCTATTTTAGGGCCCTTACTTTTTCTTGTGTATATCAATGAACTTTCATCAGTAACATTATCAGATGCCAAGTTCGTTTTTTTATGCTGATGATACAAACATTGAAATAAATAGCAAATCAAGTGTAGTCCTATAAAGATCAGCTAATAAAACATTTGTGGACATTAATCAATGGTTCCTAGTCAATTCTTCGTTACTAAACTTTGAAAAAACACACTACAGTAGAACCCCTCTAATCCATCACCTTCGAGACCGGGACCATGGTCGGAACGAGAAAAAGGTCGGATTATCCGAAAAATCCAATATTTATTGTGTAAGAGGTCCGAGCAGATGTAATTTCGATGCATTGCTCATGTGCTGCCTGCGATATGCAAAGTATAAGAGAATCGCTGACCAGAGAGCAGTGTTGACTGCAGTACGAACTGTGTAGCTGTAGCAGTAAGTTGTTGCTAGTCTGTGTCTGGTCTGGAGTCTGCTCTGGTTTTGTATAGTGTATCGTGTTGGCTGGTCAGTCGCGGTGCAGCGATGCCGCAGCCTGAGTATTATTGTATAAGGTAAAAAGCAGCCTCGCGCATATCTAGTAATGTTATGTGAACTCCCATGTAAATCTTTTAAAAATGTCCTAATAATAATCTTTGTGATATAAAGTAATTTCTAACAAGCATTCATTTCAATTTAAAGAATTTACTATTTTCTCCAATCCATGATCATTCCGATTGTTGCAAAAGAAAAATCAGTTGTTTCCTTTCATAAATGACAAATCTATCGGCCAGCATTGCACAGAGCTGTGCTGGAAAAAGTTATTGTAAGAGCAGATAGTTGGCGACTTTATTGAGATAAGAATTTTTGCTTTTTTTATTCAGAATGATCTTACAGGGCCATGACGTAGCACTGCTGTCGTCCAAAATTTACTAGGTTACTGAATTTATTTTTTTATTACGAGGTTTAGGAATTTTTCTGTTTCGAGCTTACATTAGATGAGAAAACAATTTTGTGGGTACATTAAATGTGAATGAATTTCTGTAGGGAGGTTATAAATGGGAACCAATTTTGTTCTGAGGTTACACTAAAAATAGAATCACTATCCATAATATTTATTATATTAATATTTTTTGTGGGGAGGTTACACTTGGCGACAACTGGCCAGGATCGTATTCTTTGTGAATCTCTGAGAAGTAGTCATATATCTGCTCTTATTTACTTAAATGTAGTTTGCATCTGGCGAACGCATTTACTAATTTGTCACGCTTTCTTTCACAGATCATCGGCAATTTATTGCTCTTTGTTGTAATTGTTTGTTCCATTTCGCTTTGTCTTTGTTTCAATTTGTAGTTAATTTTGATTTGTGAAAAATGCCGCGAAAAACTGTTAACAGTACATCGCGATGTGCAATGAGTGAAACAGTCGACTCGAATAATTTGACCAATAATACTTGCGACACTTAGTGTAATAATGATGATCCCCTAATTACAGATAATCAGTGCCTGCCGATCACTAGTATTGAGCCCAATGCTAATGAGGAGGAAACAAATTCAATTGTGTCCTCTGTTAATTTAACGACAATTGATGATGCAGCACGTTCTGTTACAATGAACGCTGCCCAGTTTAACAGCCCTGATTTGCAAAATCTACACAGTGAACAGATAATTGTTTCTAACGAAGGTGAACAATGTACTCAAAATATGTCAGATTTGTTTGATTCCGATTTAGTGACCAATGGTGCACATCTGATTAGCAAACCTTTTCAAGAATCAGAGGATGACCAAATGGTTACACAAAATGCGACACATGTAGATGCACCATCACACAGCATGGAAAATAGAGTCGCTAATTTTGGCTTGGATCAAATTATGGCAGTATTGCTACAGTCTAAGAAAGATCAAGACAACAATTACAAACAACTTAATGAAAAACTAGACAACAATTCCAAACAGTTGAATGAAAAACAAGACAGGTCGATCGAACAAATTAATGAGAACTTAAAACAGATTAATGAACAGATTGCAGCCGTTGCCGTGCAATGTCATGATACTAAAGAACAATTACGTGAGGAGATTAAGGCTTGTGCTAGGAATAGTAGTGAAGAAATTAGATCTGTGGCTCAAGAATTAAATAACACGCAAGCAGCTACAACGAAATTACTTAAAGATGAAATTAGCGCAGTCGCTAAACAATGTTCTGAAAACGCAACACAGTTACGCGACGAGTTTAAATTAATGTCAGCAGAACTTTCACGCACACTGGATGCAAAAGTAGACACGAAATTTGACCAACAGAACAGCCAAATTGACGAACGTTTTAATCACCACCTACAAAACAGTGAAACGCATTACCATAAATTTATACAGGAACAGAATAAAGTAAAGCGACAAGTCATGGAAACAATTACTGCACAGAGACAGGAAGATAAGCGTAAATTGTTTACGAAAGCAAAAACATACATAGGCAACAATATTGCTACAGTATCTGACGAAATTAATACTATCAAACAGTTGAACACAAAATTGCATGATGAAATCTTCGATCTTAAAACAAAAACAGACACACACACATCAGACTTTCAGACAATGACCAACAGACTTGAAAAGTTGGAACTAATACAGGATCCCGATTCCATCAAAGCAGACGTTAAAAAATTGAACGAAACCACACGTAAAATACAAAAACAAATTAATGCTTGTGATAATAAAAACGATGATCAGGTAAAAGCACTGACTGAAAAATATGATGAATTGGCCAGTCGTGTTGACGTTATCGAAAGTAATAATGACACCAAATCAGACGATACGTCACCTGTTTCGTTTAATCAAACACCCGAATTCCAAAATTTACAGCAGATGATCAGTGAGATAGGTTCGTCCAATAATACATTACGTAGAAAATTGTCATCTTTACAGCAAGAGGTGACGGAGATGAATAATATTTCAGCCTTTAACACATCACAGCATACGCCACTTTGCGAACATTTGTCAGACTCACACAGCCAGTATAATTTAGATAATTTACAGAGAGTACGTGAGTTAGATTCCGAACAGTAACAGACAAATAGATTCTCATACAATCGTGAACCTGTTCAGACATACAGAGACGATAATTTTGATTACAAGCATTTTCTATCCGTGAGAAAATTTAAAGTATTTAAAAATGACAGAACACAGATTCACCCATTGGATTGGATACAAAAATTTAGCTTTGCTTTTCCACCGGCTTGGCCCAAAACACATAAACTTGAATTTAGTTGCAGTTTTTTGGAAGGCGAACCGGCAACTCGTATGAGACTGATCGCGAGACAATGCTATTCGGTAGAAGAATTTCAGAATGCTTTTCTTTCAGCGTATTGGTCGAAGACGACACAGTGCGGAATCAAGGATCAATTAATTAGTTTATCGAATTATGAGCACTCAAATTTTTCCACTGTCATGCAATTTTTTGAACACATGGTCCAACAAAACCAGTACTTAAGTGAGCCATACAGTGAATCTGCACTTATTCAATTATGTATTTCTAAATTACCACGATTATTAAGAGTATCACTTTTAACGGGTCAGCAGAAAGAAAATATTTCGGCATTCAGAGATCGGTTACAGCTTTTGGAAGTTCAGCAATCAGATTATTCCTTCATAAACAAAAATTTTTCATATAATAACCAAGGTCAACAAGCATACAGCAATTACGATCAGCCACGCTATTTCAATAGCAAAGGTAATAGACGCTTCAGGAACGACAACCACCAGAACTTTAATAAGAGACAAAATTTGAATTATCAGTATCATCAAAATTATCAGCAACAGGAACCACATTTTGGTAACAATAGAGGTTTTTCCCAACAACAGCAACAAAACCAACCGGTTAGCATACCTAACCAACAATGCAGTCTGCAAGGTCAATCAAGCTTTAATGTTTCGCCGCCTACACGTATAGCGTCAGCCACACCAAATAGTAACGCACAGCAACAAGGAAATCGGTACGTACAGAAAACACGCTATTTCAACTCATATCGCAATGCACCGTATAGAAATGACTATCATGACAGACGTAAAAGTAATGAGCACAATTTTCAGCGTACATTTAATAACAGTCGGTCTTACTAGCAACAAAATCATCTGCAACAACAGATTATCATGAATGAACCAGACAGTAGATATCATCCCGAACGTAATACGTCAGGACGAAATAACAGAACAGCACAAATAGTCGAAATGCCACAGCATCCTCCTGCAAATAGCAGCACGTCCGATACAATTTGTCTAGATACAGTACAGGTTGCATCTTCCAGCAACGCAAACAATACTTTTGACACAGAGAATTTTGTTCACGAAAATGTTATTACTTTTGACGCCATCCGAGACACTCTTTTGCAGGAAAAACCAGTTATTCAAAAAACCATTTCCCACCCTGTCATTGAAGTAAAGATTGGATCATCCAAATTTTCAGCAGTAATCGATTCTGGATCACCTATGTCAGTTATAAATGAGGAAACTTTCAACGAATGTAACAAAGAGAATACCTATCCTACGCTACCATTAGGCAAAATTAAAATAAAAGGAGCAGTATCTGGTAAAGGAATAGATATAATATTACAGACACATTTATCATTTTGTATTGCAGGTCATACGTTTCACTCAAATTTTTGGATTGTTCCTTTATTGACAACAGACGTTATTTTAGGTACGAATTTTCTGGTACAACACGACGCAATTATTGACTTTCAAAACTCCTATTTAATGTTAAAGGATGAAAATGTACAACTGGCATTAGAATTTCAGCACTCTTTATCTGCAGAAGAACAAACAATTAATCGTACAGAGGTCATTTCCGCATCACATAACATAGACTGTCATTCCACATTGTTCACAGATACGTACGTACACAACTATAATACTCCAGATGAAGCCGACTATGACGTTATGCAAATGATTTCTGATAAAGTTAAACAGAGCAGTGCAAATACAGACGACGAACGCACGCAACTACGCAAAATTCTTTTACAGCAAGCTCCAGTTTTTGACAACATCCCTGGTACTATGTCCGGTTTTATGTATGAATTTCAAGTTAAACAACACGACACGTTTAAAGCCAAACATTATCCCATTCCGTATATTCACAGAGAACAAGTTAAGGAAGTATTGAAAGCTATGCTTGACCAAGGAATTATTGAACCGGCAGTTAGTCCGTACATAAACCCACTCCATATTGTTAAGAAAAAGGATGGTTCACTTCGTCTCGTACTTGATTCGCGTCACATCAACGACATTATTATTAATGAAACAGATCGACCACAGACACTAGAAGAACTTCTACAGAAATTTCATGGTACTGCTATTTATTCCACATTAGATTTGAAATCTGGATTTTGGCAAATTCAGCTCCATCCGGACTGCAGAAAGTACACGGCTTTTCTCTGTTTTGGTGACTGTTAACAATTTTGTAAATTACCGTTCGGTTTAACTATTTCTTCAGCAGCATTTATTCGCGGTTTGAATACTATACTTCCGACAGAATTAAAAGACAGAATCACAACGTACGTAGAGGTCATTCTTACTGCAGAAGCTAACTGGTCTGAACACAATCCGATTCTTGAACAACTGTTACGAACTTTTCGTGCACAAGGACTCACAGTTAATCTCAGTAAATCGCACTTTGGCAAAACTTCTATAAAATTTCTTGGACATGTAATTTCAGCAGAAGGCATTGCGCCTGACCCGGAAAAACTTCAAGCTTTACGTGACATTACTGTTCCTACGACGAAGAAAACACTACGCAGCTTTTTGGGTCTAATTAACTTTTTTCGTAAATTTATTCATTACTCTGCTTTAGACACCCCTAGATTATGTCAATTGACGGGTAAAAACACTATTTGGTCCTAGGATAGCCAAGCACATTCTGAATTTGTCAATCTGAAACAAGCTTTGTTGAATGCACCACTTTTATCACATCCTGATCTTACTAGAAATTTTTCCATTGCCACCGACAGTTCTAACACCGCTTTAGGCGTACACATTTTTCAGGAAATTGAAGAAGATGGTACTACAGTAATTAAAAACATCGCCTTTGCGAGTCGCATTCTGTCACCTGCTGAAAGCAATTATTCTGTCACAGAACTTGAAACATTATGTGTTGTATGGGCATTTGCGAGATTTCGGCATTTTCTTTATGGAAGACATATGACCATTTACACAGATCATAGAGCTATACTGTTTTTAGTTTCCGCTAAATTTTCACACGACAGATTAAGCATATGGAAACTTTATTTACAGGGATTTAATTTTACAATTGTTCACATTCCCGGTACACAAAATATTGTAGCAGACGCACTATCCCGTTCCCTCAGCAACAAAGACATCGCAACCAACTTCTGCAAAGCAAATTTTAGCGTCATGTCTATTCAACAAGTTGCATTTGAAAATTTCATTTCGTCGTCATTACGAGACATAGCACAAGAGCAGAGTAAAGACAACGTATGGAAAGAAATTAAACACCTTTGGCAAGATAGGAATAATCTTACCATTAGAAACCATTACAATGTACGCAATAATACTCTGTTTCGCCGCTCTCACCATGACAGCAACAATTGGTTATTATGTATTCCTGACGAGCGTGTTAACAAATTAATTTGGTATACTCATTTAAGTTACGCACATTACGCAGCCAGAAAATGTTTTCTTATACTGAGACAGAATTATTTTGCCAACATGGAGAAACGTATTCGACGAGTTTTAGCGTCATGTAAAATCTGCCAGAACGCTAAGTCAGATACGACTTCACATATTCCTCCATTACATCCCATTGTACCTGTTAAATTGAGACACATGGCGGCTGTAGACATTTTTCGTCCGATTCCCAGAACTAATAGAGGTTTTTGCTACATCTTTGTTGCTGTTGAACTCACTTCGATATTTGTTACCTTCAATCCGTTACGCAAAGCTACTGCTAAATCTGTTTCGAAAGCATTTGTAAAACATTTATTATTTCATGTAGGACATGTATTGAAAGTAATTTCCGACAATGGACCACAGTTTCGATCTGCTATATGGACACGTATGTTACGAGCTAGAAACATTTCTCCGATCTATATATCCAGGTACCATGCCTCTTCGAACCCTTGTGAACGACTAATGAAAGAAATTGGTAAACTATGTAGAATATACTGCCATAAAAAAATATTGATTGGGACACACACATACTCTCATTCCAGGATGTAATTAATTCCATACCAAATGAATCTACTATGCTATCTCCGACTGTTATACTGAAAAATGTTGAACCACCTAACAAAATTAAAGAATTAGTATCCTTTACTACATCTCGTCGACTACGACACCATGAAATAATTGACATTGCCCTGAACAACATCAAACATGCCGCAGAGCGCCGGAGAAGACAGCAAAAACAGGTTTGTACACGCCGTGACTTTCACATTGGACAGAAGATATTAGTACGCACACATTATTTATCCAACAGAGGAAAGAGTAGATGTAGTAAATTTGAGCTTCTATACGCAGGTTCATATCGAATTCGCAGCATTCCTCACCCCAATGTAGTACACTTCGAAACTCTGAGAACCAGAAAATATTAAACCCTTTATTGAATGAATATACTTTATGATTTATCACACTGTAATGCCATTTCCTGATTTTTATATGACCAATGATGCAATTATATTTATGTGACTACTTACTGATGATTATCATTTTTTTTTTTGGCAAGTGCCCGGCAAGGTAAGGTTAGCACGTCGCTTTTCTTGTCATTATATATCAGTCCGTGCACATTTTCCATTTTTCATGTATGTATGATTGTTTTCCTGTTTTGTTTGTATGCACTACGAAATCTTTAAGATATAACAAACACCAGTTGACTTTGACATTTTGCCTTATGATATCTCAACATCGTGACTATTTTCCATTTTTTTTTTTTTTTTTGCTACTACATTATGATACTCTGTGTACATTTTTGCACCTGAACACTGTCTATGTTTTTGACATAATACGTTTTCTGTGATGCTATGCTGTATGCTTAATTATATCACTAGAAACCAGTTTTTATTTAATGGGTATATGATTTAAATGCAAGATATTAATCCTTATTCATCATTTTTCAGAAAGCAATAACATGTAAAAGAAATAAATTAAACAAACCACAGTGGATTACTATGAAATGGGAATTTAACCTTCGGAATGAACGAAAGAAGAGGCAATACCTCGTCACGAAGAGTAAATGGATCAGAATTAACAAACACTAACAAGAATATACTGTACACATCGTATGATAGCAGTCTTAACTAATTTTTTCTTTCAGAATACGAGGCGATTGATGCAGGCTGTTAGACAGAACTACACATCTTAGTTTTAGTGATGAAATATGCTAGGAATAAGAAACTCTATACTATGAATAGTTGTATGAAGTAAATGGTGATATGAATAATGAAGTGTCTTTTTTGCAGATGATAATGAATGGTGATGAATAGTTATATGAAGAATATGCTAATATGAATAATGAAGTTTGTCTTTGCAGGTGATGTTAGTAATGAAGTTATGGTAATATGAATAATGAAGTTTTTCCTTGCAGATGAGAATAATGATGAAGTTTATATATTTACTATTAGTTAAGAGATGCTATGTAGTTATTTAAGTATTTGTTGCAGTTCTTTTTGACAGTATGTCTTATGTCGCATGGTATAATGACTGAATGTTTTGGAAAGGACAGCTAGAGTACATACATATTGAGTACACGTTTTATTACCTGTTCATTCGAAGTTCACTACTTTTCAGCATAATATGCGTTTCTTCTTTCAGCTTAATAATCCATTTTGTATTTTTTCGAGGAGAAGCTATTCATGAAATTAATGTGCTATAAGCAGTTAGTGATTAAACCTGTTCTAGTACTTGCATTTTTTTACCCATTTGTGTGTGTCATTCATGAATGTGATCACATATACTCTACTTGTTTCATAACCTTGCTACAGCTGACTCATGACGAATGATGTTACCTATCCTCATTTGCAGCAATAAGTCAAAAGCAAATATTGTTATGCCCCAGCAATTAATTATCGATCCCAATCCAATACATTGGTAGCACAAAAAAAGGAATTAACAGTCCCAAATAATGTTACCAGTTTAAGAGAGTTCTGAGTAATACTGAATGATGTTTTCTAATCACAGACCTTGAGTAATAGTTACAGTGTGTTACATTTTCAATATGTCCTATGTCAATTGAATGATGAGTTCTGAGTAATACTGAATGATGTTTTCTAACCACAGACCTTGAGTAATAGTTACAGTGTGTCAGATTTTCAATATGTCTTATGTCACTTGAATGATGAGTTCTGAGTAATAGTGAATGATATTTTGTAATAATGCATACATGCTATGCCAATAATTTCTGTAAATAATATTTTTGTTATACTCTATAAATGTTATGCTAATAATTAACTCTCATTTTGAATGATGACTTCTGATGGTTTGTAACTGGCCAATGAGTGCCAATAATTATTTTAAATATGTCGTATGTCACTTGAATGATGAAAAATATTTTGTAATATTCAATACTTGCTATATGTTTAGTAACTGGCCAATGAATGCCAATGATTAGTATAACTAGATGAATTATGTAACTGGTATGTCATTAATTAACTCTTGTTTTGAACGATCACTTTTGAATAATGCATAAAATGGTTTGTAACTGGCCAATGAGTGCCAATGTTCACTGTAATCAGATGACTTATGAATAATATTCTGTAATACTCCATATATAGTACAGAAATGTTTTGTAACTAGGCAATGAGTGCCAACAATTAGTCAAATCGGTTGATAGACTAATGTAATTCTCAATGATGACTAGCATAAGATTTAATGTCCTTCAGCTTCTGATGTAATTACCAGAAATTACTGCAATATCCGTTTGTCCTGTCCATCCTCATGATCATGGAGCACTATATTTGGTTTTTGCACTAATTCTACGTTGGTGTATCCTGTAGGAGTGTGGTGTTGACACATCATGCTGTCCACCACCTTGAACAATGGAGATGTTATTATGGTCCCACTGTTTGGTGTACCTAATGTACTACCAAAATGATAACATTGAATATTAATACGACATTTCAGTGTCTTGGCTACACTGATTAATACTTCAGGGAAGAGAACTTCAGATTGTCTCACTTGGTGTTGTGCTTCTGTAGAAAGATATGGACTTTCAGTGCAGCTACGTGCAACCTACTGTGCTACAACCATGATGCAATCCTTCCCTTTCCTATCCTAGTTCTTGTAAAATGGGAAAAATATATACAGTGCGTGTGCACTTTATGTCATTTATTAATATGTTTTATACTCATTGCGTATACTAGTTCTTGTAAAACTCATTGCGTACACCAGTTCTTGTAAAATGGTAAAAAATATATACAGTGCGTGTGCACTTTATGTCTTTTGTTAATATGATTTGTACTCATTGCGTATACATTTTGTCATTGCTTGATATGTTGTGTACTACAGTGTGTATGCACTTTATGTCATTTGTCAATATGTTTTGTACTCATTCCGTATACATTTTGTCATTTATTGATATGTTCTGTACTCAGTGCATGTGCACTCTATTTCATTTCATGTTCTGCAATTATATATATGTATATACTCTGTGACTGTAAACTTAGTTAATTAAGAAACATTTGTTGCTCTTGGCAAGTCCAATTGACTCACCATTGCTGCCAAATTTTTGCCCCCCCCAGTGGAGGGTTATGTAAGAGATCCAAGCAGATGTAATTTCGATGTATTGCTCATGCACTGCCTGCAATATGCAAAGTATAAGAGAATCGCTAACCAGAGAGCAGTGTTGACTGCAGTACGAACTGTGTAGCTGTAGCAGTAAGTTGTTGCTAGTCTGTGTCTGGTCTGGAGTCTGCTCTGGTCTGGTATAGTGTATCGTGTTGGCTGGCCGGTCGCGGTGCAGCGATGCCGCAGCCTGAGTATTATTGTATAAGGTAAAAAGCAGCCTCGCGCATATCTAGTAATGTTATGTGAACTCCCATGTAAATCTTTTAAAAATGTCCTAATAATAATCTTTGTGATATAAAGTAATTTCTAACAAGCATTCATTTCAATTTAAAGAATTTACTATTTTCTCCAATCCATGATCATTCCGATTGTTGCAAAAGAAAAATCAGTTGTTTCCTTTCATAAATGACAAATCTATCGGCCAGCATTGCACAGAGCTGTGCTGGAAAAAGTTATTGTAAGAGCAGATAGTTGGCGACTTTATTGAGATAAGAATTTTTGCTTTTTTTATTCAGAATGATCTTACAGGGCCATGACGTAGCACTGCTGTCGTCCAAAATTTACTAGGTTACTGAATTTATTTTTTTATTACGAGGTTTAGGAATTTTTCTGTTTCGAGCTTACATTAGATGAGAAAACAATTTTGTGGGTACATTAAATGTGAATGAATTGCTGTAGGGAGGTTATAAATGGGAACCAATTTTGTTCTGAGGTTACACAAAAATTAGAATTATATTCATATTATTATTATTTTATTTTATAATATTTGTGGGGAGGTTACAATTGCAAAAACTATAAAAAGACATTTAGTACAAAAATTAAACTATTTAAGAACTAAAAGATGTCTACAGTAATATAAAAAGATGCCTTTTACTCAGTGTTAAACAGTATATTAACTAAAAAACGTCTACACACACTATAATATGTATTGGTTTTAAAAGGAAAAACGACGAACAAATTACAGTACTGTACTGTACATAATAACGTATAAACGATATATACTGTAAACTAAAAAATGTTTATAGCACTGTATATAAAAAAGAAATTTTTTAGAAAGGAATAAACTACTATATGTATAAACTAAGAAATGAGTATGCATTTTTTTACAGTAAAAACGAAAACAAATTACTTGGAAAAAAAGTCAGTTTTCCAAAGATGAATCCAGCCTGCAGTGGCAGCAAATTTACTTTCGGCTTCCAGTTTTCTGTGCGAATCTATAGCTTTTTCTCTGAGAATTGGCCTGGATATTGGAGTTCCTTTCCTTCTCTCTTGACAAGACCACATCCACAATGGGTTATCAAGCAGTTCAAGTTTAGGCTTTTTTAGTGTTTTGCGATTCTTCAGAGTGTTATCACATCAATCGTAACTGTATAGGAGTCAATGACTTTCCGATTCTTCCTCCAATCTTTAATTGTCATAACGCCTACATTCAGTTCCTTTGCAATTTTTTTGGAGCGAATCTCCTTCGTCCAGTCTTCGTAGCACTGCTGATTTTTCATTTAGTGAAAGAGTTACATGTTTACGTTCGGATCCAGACATGTTGAAAAACAGACAACTGTACACACAGTGAATCTATAGTAATAAGTACGGTAGATAACACGGAATAAATCAAACAACGAAGTTTTTAATCCCAACAAAGGATAAAGCTGCACAATAACGTACAGTATAACAATATGCACGACAGACATCGCAACAGTGGTCCGACAGGCGTCTAGTCAGTGAAAAGTCGGCAGAGGCTCGCGAGCCTGAGCATGGTCGGACTAACTGGAGTGACGGACCATCCAAGGTCGGATTAGAGGGGTTCTACTGTACATGCAGTTCAGAACTTGTAAGGCGTGTTCCACGAGTATATGCCTAACATACGACAGCAAGCAGATAAAAGAAGTGGACAGTGTTAAATTCTTGGGATTATGGCTTGATAATAAATTCAAATGGGAGGAGCACACCACAGAACTGCTGAAGTGTCTTAACAAATCTCTATTTGCAAATGCGAATTGTGTTAGACATAGGGGATATAAAAATGAAAAACCTGGCATACTATGCTTACTTTCATTCCATAATGTCATATGGGATTATTTTTGGGGGTAATTCATTAAGCCAAACTACAGTTTTCCAGGCACAAAAATGTGCAGTAAGAGTTGTATGTGGTGTGAACTCAAGAACATCCTGCAGAAGCCTGCTTAGGGAACTAGGAATACTAACTACTGCTTCACAATATATTTATTCCTTAATGAAATTTGTCATTAAAAATATATCACTTTTTCAAACCAACAGCTCAATTCATAGTATCAATATTAGAAGTAAGAATAATCTTCACAAGGATTTAAAATCACTTATTCTCGTACAAAAAGGTGTGCATTATTCAGGAACACACATTTTCAATAACTTGCCAGCAGCCATAAAAAGCTTAACAACCAATGAAATTCAGTTTAAGAGAAGCCTAAAGGATTTATTGGTGGCCAGCTCCTTCTACTCCATTGATGAATTTCTCAGGAGAACTAACTGATTTGTGTATATATATATATATATATTGTTGTGTACATAGTTCCACATAGTCAGCACGTACACAACTTTCCCACTAGAGGGCGGCCCGCTAAGCACAACGGCAAAGGGGCGCAGCAGTCGTCCGTCGCCGCACTACGAGATGGCACTGCGTTAGAGACGGACCAAATTCTGCTTCTGCCGATCCGCATATTAATATGTAACGCAACCAATGAGATTGCTGCTAACGTAGAACCTTTTCTCCTCGCAGATCACACTCATGCAGTGATACATGAATGCACGAGGTATTATAATGAGTGTACAGACCTCCGATTACTCAGTCTCCATTAGTCTGCACTAGTCTGCATTTGTCTGCACTGGTCTGTACCTGTCTACATTAATCTGTATCAGTCTATAGTCAAGTTTCAGTCTGTACCTAAGAAGATTATCATATTCCTGTACATAGCCATAAAAATAAATGTATAGATACTTTGTCAATTATCAGAGATATGTGAGAATAAGATTAACGTACCAAGGAACATCAGATTGTCAATTGTAAACAGCATCCAGAATCAAGTTACGTAATGTCTATGCTTTTTGTTATTTTAATAAATGTGTGTGAAAATTAATCAAGTTCTGTTTAAAGTTGGTCACCATCAATCAGCTACTCTAAGAGTGCAAGTGGCATTTCTATCGTCTGACATAACGGCAGAAGATAAACACCCCATGATAAGACCATGAGACATATTGCTGACACTCACCTACTTCGTTAGAGCGACAAGTCAAATAATATGATGGTGTGTGTACCGAAGGTCTTACAGTATGCACACCACACACACACTCACACACATATATATATATATATATATATATATACACTCCTGGAAATTGAAATAAGAACACCGTGAATTCATTGTCCCAGGAAGCGGAAACTTTATTGACACATTCCTGGGGTCAGATACATCACATGATCACACTGACAGAACCACAGGCACATAGACACAGGCAACAGAGCATGCACAATGTCGGCACTAGTACAGTGTATATCCACCTTTCACAGCAATGCAGGCTGCTATTCTCCCATGGAGACGATCGTAGAGATGCTGGATGTAGTCCTGTGGAACGGCTTGCCATGCCATTTCCACCTGGCGCCTCAGTTGGACCAGCGTTCGTGCTGGACGTGCAGACCGCGTGAGACGACGCTTCATCCAGTCCCAAACATGCTCAATGGGGGACAGATCCGGAGATCTTGCTGGCCAGGGTAGTTGACTTACACCTTCTAGAGCACTTTGGGTGGCACGGGATACATGCGGACGTGCATTGTCCTGTTGGAACAGCAAGTTCCCTTGCCGGTCTAGGAATGGTAGAACGATGGGTTCGATGACAGTTTGGATGTACCGTGCACTATTCAGTGTCCCCTCGACGATCACCAGTGGTGTACGGCCAGTGTAGGAGATCGCTCCCCATACCATGATGCCGGGTGTTGGCCCTGTGTGCCTCAGTCGTATGCAGTCCTGATTGTGGCGCTCACCTGCACGGCGCCAAACACGCATACGACCATCATTGGCACCAAGGCAGAAGCGACTCTCATCGCTGAAGACGACACGTCTCCATTCGTCCCTCCATTCACGCCTGTCGCGACACCACTGGAGGCGGGCTGCACGATGTTGGGGCGTGAGCGGAAGACGGCCTAACGGTGTGCGGGACCGTAGCCCAGCTTCATGGAGACGGTTGCGAATGGTCCTCGCCGATACCCCAGGAGCAACAGTGTCCCTAATTTGCTGGGAAGTGGCGGTGCGGTCCCCTACGGCACTGCGTAGGATCCTACGGTCTTGGCGTGCATCCGTGCGTTGCTGCGGTCCGGTCCCAGGTCGACGGGCACGTGCACCTTCCGCCGACCACTGGCGACAACATCGATGTACTATGGAGACCTCACGCCCCACGTGTTGAGCAATTTGGCGGTACGTCCACCCGGCCTCCCGCAAGCCCACTATACGCCCTCGCTCAAAGTCCGTCAACTGCACATACGGTTCACGTCCACGCTGTCGCGGCATGCTACCAGTGTTAAAGACAGCGATGGAGCTCCGTATGCCACGGCAAACTGGCTGACACTGACGGCGGCGGTGCACAAATGCTGCGCAGCTAGCGCCATTCGACGGCCAACACCGCGGTTCCTGGTGTGTCCGCTGTGCCGTGCGTGTGATCATTGCTTGTACAGCCCTTTCGCAGTGTCCGGAGCAAGTATGGTGGGTCTGACACACCGGTGTCAATGTGTTCTTTTTTCCATTTCCAGGAGTGTATATATATAAGTACAATATAACTTATGCACCATTTCAGCACAGCAATGTGTTCATTGTAAATAAGTATCGTAGTAATATTGCATGTTGATTACCTTATAAATAAAAAACTTCTTTATTTTAAATTCAGTGCATTATTGTTTGTAAAATGATTATTTCATATAGTTTTCATTAAAAAAATGACGATCATTCCACTTGGTAGCTTTTGAAGATACATTAGCTTATTTGTTTCAGTTGTGAATGTTTGTCATGTATTATTGTTTTCTGACATGTTCTATATCCTGGAGAACCTTCTCACTATGGATCAATTGGAATGAAAATAAATCTAATCTAATCTAAAGGACAGATTTCATAGGCAATTTCCATTGGCAAGACTTGGATATAGAAACTGAAGTATTAATTTAATGCTAATACAGGGCAGTCAGTCTATACACTATAAATGTTCATGTCTGTATTTCTTAGATGAAAGTAATCTCTATGTTGAAGTGGTACATGTTGCTATAAAATATGGCAACACGTCTCACTTTCTGATAAGAGATGCGCATGTGAAAAACGTGACTTTAATTACTAGTAGCATAAAAATATCTACTGTACTCATGTTTTTTGGAATTTATGTGCAGATATGAGAAAGAAAAAATGCTGGCACGGCGCAGAAAGCAACAGCATATATGTAATCAGGACTGGGCAGTGAGGGGTCACTTGCACTTTGCAGTCATACTTTGGGCGTGCTGTGGGTTCCAAAGAAGGATGGGGTCTGACGACAATGGTCAAGCAGTAAAGGAAATGAATCTTGTTATATGGACTCTATGCCATGCTACCTTGAATGAAGTATGAACTAGTGGTTTTGTTCAAGCACTGAAGCATCATTTATGAACATGTTGTCTGGAAAGCTTTGTGTATTATCAGTTGCTGTGAGTTGAGAACTTATTTGAATATAGAATAATTATGGGCATTGTGTTTTGTGATTTTGTAGCATGTTGCTTAAATGTAGAAGCTCTCTTATAGCCCACCATGGTTAATGTTCCATCATTCATGAAGACTCGCCTGCGTTTTTTCGTTGAGGGTTTTCAACCTCTCACCATACATTGTCAGTTTACTCACAACAGAGAAAAATAGTATGAATGGGCTCCAAATGTACACACCTACCATTTTTCAGACATCATGTGGAAGTGGACTATGTGAACTACAAGTTTTTGTGGTCTCCATTACTTATATCTATTAACTGTTTGACTGCATCATGTTGCTCCATCTTGAGCCAGCAGATTCTATTCTCATCGATATAAAGTCCATGCCAGCTGGAGGAGATCTTCAACACCAGTCACTACATAATAATTTGATGTGCTGCTTCTTTATCGTGCATCTATTTTACCTATGTTATCACATTCCATGTTAGATTTTATTAAAACAAAGCTTTAACGAAGCCCACAATACACATATGCCTTTGTCATTTAGCTCTGTCTGTTTTGTGAGTCTCCATTGACAAGTATCTCCATGCCCATTGTCTTGCATGGCGAGATTCTGTGGTTTGCAGCGACTATCTGAAGTGGAATGGCGTTTTCATGGAATAACTCTCCCGACGAGCAATTACCTCCATGCACAGGAATCCAAGTACCCATCGCCCATACCTTGCAGATACTCTACATCCACTTTTCCTCTCATTACATGCACAAAAGAAACAAAATTTCCCACACAATATGTGGCCTAGAACAAACGTAAATACGAGGGTTGGAACTTAAATAGTGGCAACTATTTATTTACAGCTTGTACAAAATAGATATGTGTTTCAAAGTTTTACTGACCTTCAAAGTGTAACCAACATTGTGTATCACCCATTGCCAGCGATGTGGTTGTCTTAGGGTACTCTTAGCAGTGCCAGTTGTGTTGACAGTTCAAGCGCCACAGTCTATTGCCAGACTAATTTGTAGGAGTTCTGGAGCGAATGCCGTGAAGTGTTTCCTTCATTTCTGGAACACAACCTATCACCAGCTCAGAGACAGAAGTAATGACACTTTCTGCAGGACCTCACCATCATTTTACAGGACAATGCTCAAGCATGTACAGTGCAAAATGTTACTGATTTGTTTGACTGGTGGGACTGCTAAGTGATATACCACCTACTGCGCTCCCCTGACTTAAGCCCTAGTGAGATCAACTCGATTTCTAAACTTAAGGAAACACTTCACAGCATTCGCTTCAGAACTGCTACAAATTCGTCAGGCAACAGACCGCGCTGCTCGAACTGTCAACACAACTGACACTGCTAAGAGTATCCTATGACTTCCACATCGCTGGCAACTGGTTATACACAATGCTGGTGACTACTCTGGAGGTCAATAAAACTCTGAAACACGTATCTATTTTGTACGAGCTGTAAATAAATAGTTGCCACTATTGAAGTTCCAACCATCATACTTGTTCAAGGTCATGACTATCCTTGGTCTGGTAGGGAATAACACATTACTTTCTCCAAAGTGATGTGTTACCCTTCACGCTGAACATAGCAGCTGCACCTGTCTTGAGCAGTCAAAGTACAAGAGCAAAGAAATTAGTCTCACACACCAACCACAACCAGCTCCACACCTGGCTCCTATGATAGATATCATGTGATTGACGATCTATGCTTTAGCCGTGGAACCCACGAGTACTTGCCTCACCAAACTGCAAAAAAGTCAGTATGTTTGTAAACATACTAACGTCCATTTAATCATCACAGATGTGCAAAGATTTTCACTATATCTCAGCAGTCCCTGATGATTCTCTGGAATGTGTAGTGGCTAATCTTGGCCCTTAGGCGCAGGTGGTCACTGTCTGCGTGAAACCACCGCAATATGTGGCTCCTGGAATCGCTCAGAAACCTGGAGATGTGGTTCAGTAAAAAAGGCAAAACTGCATTGAGGGAGGCTACGAGCGAGGTCGTCGACCGTCACAGCACTTCATCTTCCTTCATGGGTCTTGTAAACATGATTGGCTGACATGACTGACAGTCTACTGCATTAAAGCCTGCCTGGCACTGAAAATTAAGCCCCAATGCGGGTTCAATTCAACCAGTTTCTCACTAATGGGGAACAGTGCCAGGTGGTGGTGGTGGTGCGTGGGAGGGGGGGGGGGGGGTGGCGTGCCTCAGAGTATCCCAAAACTTATGGAAGTGAGGACTGTATTTCTCCCAGAAAGCTCCACCAACAGTGGTTGAGTATGCATATGGGGATCTCAGGTTTCCTGAGTTGGGGACTATCATAAACTCTGGGCATACTTCAGCGACCATCACTAGGCTTGGTGGTGGAACGTTGTGCGTTTCAGAGAATGGGGGCCTTGTCTTTACTGCCTGGACCTCAAGGAAGGTACGCACCCTTATATTTAAAAAAACGTCAACTTCAAGCTTTGCTACGTTCTGATTAGGTAAATGACTGTTTAGGTGAAAAAGTCTCTATCAGGCAACTCTGGGGGATCTGCAGAATCGAATCGACATGTTTCCCTAGCAGGTGTGGTATGTGCTGATGACGTGAATAGCTGTTGACTCCAAGAAGTCTGTAGTGAGCAACCTCTGGGCCACCTGCCACTTCCCAGTTGTGTAAGGTTAGCTCAGGCATGCTGGGCACTGCCTGGGTTGACATATGTTTCCCTAGCAGCTTGTATGATCCTTATGAAGTGACCTTACTTCACATCTACTTCCAATGGAACAGGTGTTCTGTCAGGCAGCGAATACATCAACACAACAAAGAGAGAGTGGTTGATCAGTCTACTCAAGAAGAAGTTTCAGAGTTATAGATACAGGGCACTAGGCTGCCATAACACTTTCATTGTGATCAAAAGAGCAGAGGGAACCTTTGAGAAATTTTCCCCTTTCTATATTCACAAGGTATTGGAGGGTATTACTGGGTCCTTAAAGAGTGTTAAACGACTTCATAATGGAACACCTATAGGTGAATCTGCGAAATCAAACAAAGTATCTTAGCTTCTGGGACTTAATGCCTTAGAAGACTACTCTGTTGTGTCTGGATGGAATAACACGCTTAACTTCTGCAAAGGCTTATTAACTGCTCCAATATAATGTAGATGGACCCTGACGAGTTACGTGAAGAATGGAAAAAATATGGATGTTAGAAAAATACAGAGCTTTATGAGGAGAGTCAACGGCACAATTGAGAAAACTGCAACATTTATTCTAACACTCACCTCTCTGGAATCATTTGAACATATTCTTTCAGGCTGTATCTGTGTGAACTTTCTGCCACTTGCTCCCAGCTCAGGGCAGTGCTTCAAATGTCAAATATTTGGTCATATCACTATGGCCTGTAATGGGAGGACTGTGTGTGGAAATTGTGGAGGTTCAACTCACAAATCGGGTGACCCTGTGTCATGTAACTAAACGTATTTAGTGTTGTATAAGTCTTCAATTGCTGTGCAGTTTTGTTGTTAAAGCGTTCGCCATTGCTTTCATAGGATCTGTCCTTAAAATGAGTAGCCAGAAGCTGCTTTTTAAGTTAAAAATTGTCGGTTCTGAAATGTTTAATCCTATTCTTCAGATCCTACTGATGATAACCAGGTTTCTTACAGTCTCTAATACTGTTTATGAACAGGTAGTTAGTATGGACATACGCTAAGCTTAATAGTTCTTACCTCTTCAGAAAGCAAAAGCACCCACAGTATAAATGAAGTGATCATAAGTTGATTCACACACAGTTAGAAAAGGTCACAGAACTGTCACTGTAGTCACAAATATCATTCAACTGAGCCAAAAGATGCACTTTTGGTGTCTACTGCTCATATTTAAAAATGTGTTCTCTCAGCCCAAATTAAATGAAGAGAGAAGCAACACAAACAGCTCCCAAACTAGACTAAAGCTATACTAAACAAAGACTAAGAATAGAATTAATGAAAAAGTGGACTGACTGAAATGGTGAGAGAGTTGGTCTTATAAAGACTTATTTCGGAATATTATGCAGTTGTGGTTAGTTTATAATAGTTTATAAGTTCTATCGGCCACAAAGTACATATTTTATTAGCTATTGAGTCTGCAGTCTATTTATCATGAGCAGCATCTATCAAAATATGCAATACTAAAAATTTATTAATTTCTTATAAGGGACTCTTGCTCATCAATATGGATTTCACTGGATTCATAAAAATCAGACAATAAAATGTATATTAACATATCTGGCCGTTTGTCTATAACTGACATTGAAAGTTTTCTTTTGAACTAATTAAGTTTGGGTTAATGTAAACACATTACAGTAGAGGAGAAAGAGCTCTTTAATTTGAAACTGGCCTTTTCTTATAAATTTACCAATTAGCACACAAGATTTTCCCTATGGCTAGGTAGCCAAAATTTTATAACTGCAACAGCTTTTGACTGACATCATTTCTAATGAAAACCAATTACCACACTGCAACCAGAACAACAAACTGAATGATGTGAATAATAGTTTCATGGGAAGGAATTTGTTTCTATAACTGATATAATCGATATAACAAGTGCTTCATACAGGAACCATAACACTGAAATTTTGAAAAGAAAATTAGTGAAAATTTTACCTGAACCTTAATAAATGATACAGTACTGTGTTCAAAGCAGAATGGTGGGAGCCAACCTGTTTCATGGCCATCCCTTCTAGTAATTAAACAGTCAAATAGCAGGCTGGATATTTCCAAGGTAAAAAGTTATAGGTAATTAAACATAGAAATTTTTGAATACCAAACAAAAATTTATAGTTTCTCATTCTTACTAAAATATTCACTGGAAAGCGAAAGAAACTAGTACACCTGCCTAATATCGTGTAGCCTCCCCCCCCCCCCCCCCCCCCCCCCCCCCCACGAGCACGCACAAGCGCCGCAACATGACATAGCATGAACTCAACTAATGCCTGAAGTAGTGCTGGAGGGAACTGACACCATGAATCCTGCAGGACTGTCCATAAATCAGTAAGATTACGAGGGTATGGAAATCTCTTCTGCACAGCAAAGCATCCCAGATATGCTCAATAATGTTCATATCTGGGGAGTTTGGTGGCCAGCGGAAGTTTTTAAACTCAGAAGAGTGCTCCTGGAGCCACTCTCTATCAATTCTGGATGTGTAAGGTGTCGCATTGTCTTGCTGGAATTACCAAAGTCCGTCGGAATGCAGAATGGACATGAATGGATGCAGGTTATCAGACAGGATGCTTATGTACATGTCACCTGTCAAAGTCGCATCTGGACACATCAGGCATCCCATGTCACTCCAACTGCACAGGCCGGCCAGTGTGGCCATGCAGCTCTAGGTGCTTCAGTCTGGAACTGCATGACCACTTCGGTCACAGGTTCGAATCCTGCCTCGGGCATGGATGTGTGTGATGTCCTTAGGTTAGTTAGGTTAAAGTAGTTCTAAGTTCTAGGGGACTGATGACCTCAGAAGTTAAGTCCCATAGTGCTCAGAGCCATCTGAACCATTTAGAGCCAATTCCACATGCCCCACATCATTACAGAGCCTCCACCAGCTTGAACAGTCCCATATTGATATGCAGGGTCCATAGATTCCTGAGGTTATCTTCATAACCGTACACGCCCATCCACTCGATACAATTTGAAAGGAGACTCCCCCAACCAGGCAACATGTTTCCAGTCATCAACAGTCCAATGTCAGTGTTGATGGACCCAGCTGAGACGTAAAGGTTTGTGTCGCACAGTCATCAAGGGTACACAAGTGAGCTTTAGGCTCCAAAAGTCCATACTGATGATGTTTCATTGAACAGTTCGCACGCTGTCACTTGTTTATGGCCCAGCATTTATATCTGCAGCAATTTGCGGAAGGGTTCGACTTTGGTCACATTGAACGATTCCCTTCAGTCGTCATTGATCCTGTTTTTGCAGGATCTTGTTCTGGCTGGAGCAATGTCAGAGATCTGATGTTTTACCGGATTCCTGACACTCATAGTACACTTGTGAAATGGTCATATGGGAAAATCTCCACTTCATCACTACCTCAGATATGCTCTGTCCCATCGCTCATGTGCCAAGTTCAGATTCACTTAAATCTTGATAACCTGCCATTGTATCAGCAGTAAGCGATAAACACAGCGACATACATTTATTGTCTTATGTAGGTGTTGCCAACCACAGTGCTGTATTCTGCCTGTTTACGTGTCTCTGTATTTGAATACACATGCCTATACCAGTTTCTTTGGCGCTTCAGTGTATTTTGTCTATTTTCTAAGAGCCCAGAGACCATGGTCATCTTATTTTAAAATAACATCACAATCATGAATTCATTTTACAAAATTCAATGTAGCTTTAGTTTCCACATTTAAGTAATGCTTGTCTCTAATACAAAGGTTACACAATTACCCTTTTTTCCTTACACCACCATTACATTTTGCATAATGCTTTTAGTCCAGTATTTGCTGTGTGCACTTTGCTGCATTCACAACACTTCAAAGCTCCATTCTATAGCAACAGTATCATCTCATGGCCCATACAAATATCTCACATCAGTATCTTAATCTAAACTTATTAACTCTATTAATGAAATCCTGTATTAAAGGTACACATATACATATACAAATAACAAAATTACAGTTACATAATTTCTTTTGATATTAACTAGAAAGGGTGGAAACTGATTCTCTCTTTCATATTGGAATTTCAGTTTTAAGTATTATACTCAAACACCATTATTCTCTGTCAACATTGAATAAATATCATATATTATTAACTTTCAATGATCCCTCATACTTCATTATATTCATTCAGAGTTTTAAAGGATCTGCATTCATCCTGCTAACTTTAATTTCAAAACGTCTCTCTTTAGTACTGCGAGCTAACAGCTGAAAGATGTTTGGACTCACATGCTGTCCCTCTTCTTCAAAATGTCTTGACTCTAGCTTGTACATGTGTCGCATTACACGCCCTAAATTTGACACCTGTGAACCTTTGGTTAAATTGTCTGGCTGATGGCAAGTTTGCGAAATTGTATGAAACATACAACGTTAATATAACATATAACAACAGTAGTAATAATATTGGGAGCTAAATTAACGACCCATAAATGATGTAGGCCACATAGTCGCGATTTGGTTAGAATAATATTTATTCATAGAGCAAACTAATAACGAAAGTGGTCATTTTTAGAAGTACTATTACACTCGAGTGCATATCCGTTTGACACAGTTCAACGATTCACAATCTCATTGCAAATTACATGTCCAAAACTCCACATCGTTAACTACGTGAAAAGTTTGAGTTCACACGAGGTTCATGGCTGCTCACTGCTCAGAGACTAAGTCCCAAGATACCACACAATGCGAAATGTTCTAAGACGTTTCATTTTTTGCTACCTAAAGACAGACCGTCCACTTTCGTGTCTCCACCAGCACTGTTCCTCTGGCTGTCACTGGCCGCGATTCCCACTTGCTGAACATCCTCGCTCAACTGACTTGTGCAGTTCCCTTTCCTGAAGCCGTCCATCTGATTGGCTACAGGTTATTCTTAATTATTTTACATGTTAACATATTTAAATAATCAAAGCTTGACCACTTTCACATTCTAAATAAAGTAACAATAATATCCATTATATAATAAACATTAAAACCAATATAATTTCGTTTTTAACTTTGAATGTCATGGCCAATAGCCTTGCACCAATGTCCTTTCTGATAAATAAATAAAGAACAAAAATAATTATTATCCACTAAACTTTACAACAAATATTCTGTTACTTAATGATTCAAAGAGGTGTCATGCTGTCATCATTCAGTGTATTCTGTGTGGAGGAAGTGATGATCTGATGCGTAACTTAAAATACTGATAATTTAAATTTACTTCACTAAAGTTACAGCCTTGATATTTATAACATCTGTCATTTTAATGGTGTTCTTCTATACGAAATGTCGATTATTATGATCGAACAACGCATTCAGATTTTAGTATTCAGGTTTCTGTTACAAAACTTGTTAATTTCACTTTAACAGTAAATCCTAAACTATTATAGATATGATCAATATTCAAGTCTTATTGAGATCAGCATGAAAATTTATGAAGGACGGATGGTAGATTAAAATTACTGTGGCTACATTCCCAAAATTACTACAAAATTAAATAGTTTTCATAAATATTTCCCTTTATGGCTGATCTTAGGTCCGCCATACCTTACAACATCCCCTGGCCACAAACAGCTTCTACAGGGTTTCTCTACGACATAGGTTCTCGTCTGTCTCACACACTACAGCACTTAGGTTTCATTCAGCACAACAGACGTCTGTGAATTTCCCCATCTCATTGCGAATCTGCACTCTTTTTGGCACATGGTTCTGGATGACCCAGTTTGCTTCACAATTCCTATGGGCTGACTCTTCCAGCCAAATACTTAAATGAGAGTGAAATGCTCGTTAACTCACAGTACATTACAGTCACATTATTTGTAATCTTACTTATAGTGCATAACGTTATACAACAAAGAAATGCTTTGGTTATCCATCAGATTTTTCACTCTTTAGGAGCATCCATCATATCATATAATCAATACGTTTCACTAGCCTTTTTTACTGTTATATTTTCACTAATTTTTCTCTAGAAGATCATGTTGCACTACTTGAATGTCCATAATGCATGTTACTACAAAAGAGAGTACATGAAATCATCATTACATCATGTATTAAAACAATTTGTTTATGACAGAATGAAAAATATTGCTTCTAATATCGAGTTAATTATATTCAGATAAATTCATCAGTTATTACACACCTTATTTAGGAAACAGCAAATATTAAAGGTTTGCTTGCATCTCATATAGTTGGTACCAATTGAAAGAGTATTATCTTTTGTTTAATATTAGGGACTGAAAACCAATGAAGTCAAGATCGTTAAAGAAATCTTCTTTATTTTTATGTATTACTAGTTTTGGCTAACAGTCTAGGTGTCTTCAGATTTAAGGTATCAAACAGATTTTTTCTCATGATAGCACCATATAACAGCATACAGAACTGCATGTAATACTGTAACACTTTTGAAGAGTATATACACAAATTAATTACAGAATACATATCATAAAACATTTTTGATTAATGTTGGTGCCATTACAGCTTCACATTTCATTAAAATCGTTCTGAAAATGACAACATCCATACATGACCTGTTTAAAAAGAGCTTTGCATTGCTTGTGGCCGGTTTAATTGAACTATGTCAACAAAACTGAAAATATACATTACTATAAAGAAGGGGCACTGCTAGAAATTTAATAGATATATTAAAGTTGAACTTCTTTTGTCACATTCTGCTATCTTCAGTTTTTTAGCGCAGTATAGAGTTTGGACAGATAGGAATATATCTGTTTATTATTTAATAGTAACCACTAAAGTGAAGAAAACGGCGTGTACAATTATTATTGTCCTGTGTCACCCTTTTTGTAGAGGTGGCAAAGGTGTTTAGCTGTTCTTGAGGATGTAAAAAGAGCTGAATGAAAACGGATTAATTCATAGCTGGCTTGGACAGAGTCAATATGGCCACTTGTGCGATACGTAAAAATTAATCGTGTATAGTTCTCACCCTCTTCAAGAGTTTGCAGTCTTAACTTCCTGATTTCAAAACATGGAAGTAATAATAGTTTTCTCCAAGTTAGCTCATCAGAGAAGCCTTCTGCTTCCTGAATACTGATCTATAGGGAGACAGGTATTTTTTGGCTAGATTAAGAAGCTAATCATAATCATGAAATATGGCACTACGAAATAAACCGTTTGTCCCTCTCTTGCTAATGTAAATCCCTTCTTGTGCTGCAACTAACGAATCATCCTCAAATTGTGGGTGTATCTGATTTTCAAAATTATTAAATTATTTTTTTCTCACTAAACAATCAACAATTTTTCTACTCCTGTCAGTACACACAGCTAACACACAAGGAGATTTTGCACCTTTCTTTTCGAAGAACCCTCGCTGAAAAATTATCCAAGTGGTCATTGAACATTTTCATTCTTTACTACAACAAACAAAGAAACTAAGAGGTTGTAAAAGCACAAATTTTAGTACTATAAGACCTTACATTTTGATACTGTACCATTTACTACCAGGGCTGTGTCATTCACTAGTCATTGCTGCATAGACTGCATAAAAAATTAAAAATCTGATATATTACAATATAAATACTATGTGACATTAACATAAAACGAAAAGGTTTAGAATTCTACTGTATAGATACATTTCAGTTCCCATTGAGATTCTAATTCTCTGACTGATTTGCGACAAAATTTAGTAAATCCATTTGCTTTCATCACAGTCAAAATTTTCCTGGGTGGAGTGTAGCAGATGTAGTTTTAACTCTCTTGAATTTTCTTTTTACCCTCTCCAGTGACAGGACCTCCACTTCCATGGGTAGTGATTTGAACATTCACAGAGCTATCTTCAGAAAGTAGTCTCTTGTTTTGGAAAGCTGATAGGTTGGTACATTTATCTTTGTTGCATGTGTTGTGGTCATGTATCTCATGCATCCTGCTGAAGGAATCTATTTTTTCTTTAATATGAAGGCGGCACAAAAATATATAATGGCAGTAAACAGACATTATTCCTAATTTTGTTCATAATGGTCAGCAATGCTCCTGTCATCTCCTCGATGTAATAATTGTTATTACTTTCTTTTGCAATGATAGCAAATTCTTGCAGCCTGATGAATGACTCCAAAGCTGTAGTCTACAGGTAATACAACTATGGAATAGGGCATCATATACATTTAGCAAACATTAGCCTGTAATAATGCTTTTTAATGTTCTCAGGAGGTACAAAACGTGTGACAGTCTATAGCATATATGCTCAGGGAGATTGTTCTCTGTGAGTTTATGGTCTATTACAAAATCTAGCAGTTTCACAATTTCTACATTTTCCAGATTTTTTGCTGAATCATCATTCCATATGCTGCATTCTGTCTGCATTTACTCTCGTCTTATTTGAGGTAAATCATTCCTTCCTCTTTTTGTTACCACATCTGATTCCAGAACTGCTTGTGTTGGATCTTTCCCTTCTACAATGAGAGTAATGTCATCAGAAAACTGTCTTGTGTTACTATCTGTCTTTCTTTAGATCCATAGAGTAGAAATATCTCTGGAGTGAGCATTGCATACTGTTCAGATGGTTCAAATGGCTCTCAGCACTATGGGACTTAACATCTGAGGTCATCAGTCTCCTAGAACTTAGAACTACTTAAACCTAACTAACCTAAGGATATCACACACATCCATGCCCGTGGCAGGAGTCGAACCTGCGGCCATAGCAGTCGCGCGGTTCCAGTATGAAGCGCCTAGAACCGCTCAGCCACACTGGCCAGCGACTGCATTCTGTGTATGTTGTCAACATTAAACGGCGAGTGTCACGTGATCTGTAAACTACACTGTGTGTTTGTGCTGGTGTCGAGTATAACGCATATTTGTTGGATTTTTGCCATTTGTTCATTTGTGACAGTGATGGAGAAAAGGGTAATCATTGAAAATTGTCTTAAATGATTAAATGTGTCATTTTATGCTGCTAACATGATTTTCCACTTGAATTTCAATATTCGTTTACAAAAACAGAAATGAATTTGAAATAATTTGAAAGCCACTAAAACGCTCCATTCACGTCAAGTGATGCCTGTACATCTCTGGCTAGCTCGCTGCTCCTACTATTGTAATGCTAATTCACAGTGATGTCATGTTTTGGAATTTACGTTTCGGAAAATGGGTTACAGGTAGTTTGTAGTACCATACTGTAAAATTCCATCTATAAATACTGCTGAAAAGCTGTTTTTTAGTGTTAAAGGGAAGAAGAGGATGCTTAAAATGTGGTTGCATTGTATTGGCAAATTGTCACTACATCAACAAAAAAGTTCACTAATATAATTAAAAAATGTGTTGCACTTTCAAGTTAACATTAACTTACCTCCGAGGTATGCTCCTGACTGCTACAACAAAGGATAGCGTCATTCAAAGAAATTAAACTCATAGTGAAAATCGTCGTTCTACCCAACTACACATGAGCTCAGTTGTTAGAGCTTTGGATCCTTGAATTTTAGAAGATGATATCCATCGATAGCTGGTTTGAATCTAACCTGAAAGAAAATTTTTGCTTATATGTAAAACAAACCCACTTCCAATCGCTGTTAACGCATGTCACAGTCAAAAAGATATTTTCTACTTAATGTGACTACCGACTTTTTACTCTATTATGAAAAATGTTTTTATTTTCGTACCACCCACCTAGGATCCCTATTGTTTAAACTTTTGGAGTTTCATCATCTTCCACAATGATGAAGTAACTCTGCTTCAGATGCTAAACGTTAGTTTACACTTTGCAAATATCAAAAACCTTTACGTTTGAGTCACCTAAATGTTCTACATGTCTGATATCTCTCCATATAACCGCTTTGTATGAGAGCGCATGGTGATATCTTCACTACCAGCAATGCTTTCCAAAAAGAGAATTGTCTGTTCGCAAAGTAAATGCATTTATCCTCTGTTGTCCATTTCTCAAACTAAAACTAATGTGAAGCTATATATAATACATCCCACAATCGAAACAACTGCCACAATCAGTTCTGGCTATTTTCGTATTTAATGTAAAACTTTTAAAAGTATATGACCCTTCCAGGATTCGACACGTGACCTGTTTCACTGCAGTCAGATGTGCTGTCCATGGCACCACTGAATGACTGCTAGATTCCTTATTTCCACAGAGTATCTTCTACAAATGAAATCAGCACTATGTTTTGCCAAGAATAATTTTATTGTGCTTTCGATCATAGTTCATGACAGTCGACAATCTAGTTATAATATATAGACTCATTTGAAAAAGTTCTACAATTCCTTAGTTTTTGAGTGATTTTAATGATGTTTGCAGGGTCCAGGGGAAAGAATGTCTGTCGTTACACATATCACTGCTCTAAATGTGTGGAGCATAAATTAATCAACTTTAGCAAGGCTTCCACTATCAGTATTCACAATTTTTTTCTATTGTTACTTAAAATTTGAAATAGCGTTTTCCATCACTAAATAGGTAACTGTTTGCAGAAAAAGTACAAAAAAACCTCGTAACATCTGCTGACACTCCTAGTCAGTGATGTCATCGGAGCATCAGCCAGTAACAGAGCATTTTCAATCATGTGACCAGATCTTGATATTTCATGATTCTTAAGCTTTGATTACATAAAAATAACAGACATTTTATGAGAATATTGACCATAAATGCCGTTTAAAAGTCATAATCACTCAGAATAACAACAATCCGAACATATTTTAACATAGGAAGTTAGCCCATTACTGTAAATACTACAGGTACAAAGAGAAATACAGGACATAAGGAAAAACTGGTATTGTATGATACTTCGACATACCGATACTGTAATATCCTGTTTTGGCTGCACTTTGAATAAATGTTTTAAATCTATTTTATGTATCTAAAATGTGTAGGATGACTCAGCAGCCTTTGGTCATCAGCAGCAGTCATTTCTGAGTATTCCTACACATAATGGCAGGAAACCCACAGCTCAAAAAATGGCCTTTTCTTTTGACAGTGATGAATCTCAAAGAAAGACTGGTAAAAGTTAGGCTATTTTTCCTTTTCATACATTTCTGATATCTCAAACCTGCATAATTTATGGTCAGTTTGCTTGTTTTAAACTGATATATATACTTTTCTTAGGATGCAATGTAACATGAAGAAACGTTTCATCAGTATATATATATATATATATATATATATATATATATATATATATACTGGATAGGATTTTTTTACAGAATAGAGAAGAAAAACTATATATATACAATGTAACATGAAGAAACATTTCACCCATATATATATATATATATATATATATATATATATATATATATAACATTGTACACTAAGAAAAGTATATATATCAGTTTAAAACAAGCAAACAATATATATATATATATATATATATATATATATATATATATATATATGTGTTTGTATGTGTGTGTGTGTGTGTGTGTGTGTGTGTGTGTGTGTGTGTGTAAGAGAGAGTGAGAGAGAATTGAAAGTAAATGGGAAGTTAAATATATACTATAAGCAATGTAATATAAATATTTATGAAGTATATGAAAGCTGGAAAGTATGACGTGCTATTCTGAGTGAAATGTCAGCATTTATCTTGAATATATTTTGTGCACAGTCTGATACAGAACTGTTATTTTTATCACAGCACTGGCATCCTCACACCTGGGATGATTGTTGTATATTCTGCTTTGCAAGTAAGTTAATAAGAAATCAAAATACTGAATGTGAACCATAATAATGGGAACAAATATTGGACACACACATACAATGTAATCAAAGTAAAAATTCAGCTACATTTTTGGAAATAACTTCGTGCTACAGTCTTTACCATCTGATTAACAGGCATAAAATATTAGTACATAAGATACCATCACACTCCCATATGTGTGTCATCGTCCACTTCCCTTCTTGCTGTTACATGTTCTACACTTCAACACATGACATTGAAGAGCTAAAATAAATGTTGTGGAGGCAACTGTATTGTATGTTCATGCAATCTTCAGTATGCTGGAGGGGCGGGGGTAAGGGGGGGATGGGGTCGAGAGTAGAGTATAATATCTCATGTATGTTTTTAATATTTGGGATACATTTGGCTTTTTATTACATTTACCCAGCGATCAGCTTTTTCTTCATTTCTGCTTGGTCTGTATTATTGTGATAGTATATGCAATAAATGTGCCACATAAACACATCAAAGTGTTACCACTACCCAAAACAGTACTCTAGCCTACTGAAACAGGAAAATAAATACACCAAACCTGGAGAAAAAACGACGAAGCGGCAGGTGCTAATGTACGGCAAATTCAGCTCTTTTTGGAGCACTTTCAAAGTCACTGACTTCCTATTAAGCTGTTATGCAATACTATCAAGGCAGAACTTTATCACAATGGACTCGGCGATATGATAAAGTTCCTTATACACTAAAGAGTTAAAGAAACTGGTACACCTGCCTAATACTATATAGGGCCCCCCAAGCACACAGAAGTGGCGCAACATGATGTGGGATGAACTCGACTTGTGTCTGAAGAAGTGCTGGAGGGAACTGACACCATGAATCCTGTAGGGCTGTCCATAAATCCGTAAGAGTATGTGGGGGTGGTGATCTCTTCTGAACAGCACGTTTCAAGGCATCCCAGATATGCTCAATAATGTTAATATCTGGGGATTTTGGTGGCCAGTGGAAGTGTTTCAAACAGAAGAGTGTTCCTGTAGCCACTCTGTAACAATTCTGGACGTGTGGTGTGTCGCATTGTCCTACTGGAGTTGCCCAAGTCCGTCGGAATGCACAATGGACATGAATGGATGCAGGAGATCAGACAGGATGCTTACATATGTGTCACCTGTCAGAGTCGTATTTAGACATATCTGGGGTTCCATATCACTCCTGCACACGCCCCACACCGTTACAGAGCCTCCACCAGCTTGAACAGCCCCCTGCTGACATGCAGTGTCCACAGATTCACGAGGTTGTCTCCATACCACCAAACGTCCATCCACTCGATACAATTTGAAACGAGTCCCGTTCGACCAGACAACATGTTTCCAGTCATCAGTAGTCAAATGTCAGTGTTGAGAGGCCCATGTGAGACATAAAGCTTTGTGTCATGCAGTCATCAAGGGTACACGCATGGGCCTTTGGCTCCCAAAGCACATATCGATGATGTATCATTGAATGATTCACATGTTGACACTTTTTGAAGGTTCAGCATTGAAATTTGGAGCAAACTGTAGAAGGATTGCACTTCTGTCATGTTGAAAGATTCTCTTCAGTCGTCATTCTCCCTGTTCTTGCAGGATCTTCTTCCAGCCACAACAACATAGGAGATTTGATGTTTTACCAGATTCCTGATATGCTTAGTACACTCATGAAATGATTGTATGGGAAAATCCCCATTTCATCACTACCTCGGAGATGCTGTGTCCCATAGCTTATGCCTTGACTATAACACCACATTCAAACTCATTTAAATCTTGATGACCTACCATTGTACCAGCCGTAACCGATCTAGCAACTGCACCAGACACTTGTCATCTTATATAAGCGTTGTCGATCGCAGTGTCGTATTCTGCTTGCTTACATATATCTGTATTTGAATACACATGCGTAAACCAGTGTTTTTGGCACTTCAGTGTAAAACCCAAAGGTAGTGGTGGCTTTCCCAGATATCAAAAAATGAGTGCAACTGGACTGTGACACTTATTGCAAAGAAGCAAAATTGCCTCTTCATTTCTCTCTTCAAGGTTAGAGTCCAGTTTATTCCCAGTATCAAATGCAAATTGTTATGATGTTTATGAAGAGTCTATACCAAATCTGCAGCACCTACGAAAACAATCTGTTTGTAATAGAGGTGTAATGACATTCTAAATGTACAGGTCGCCTTACATACAAACCTACTGCTTCCAGAGATCACTTAACTACTGTGACTGTTTATGTTGGCAACACAAAATCTATTCTCCACATCCAAATGTTCACTCCTGAGATATTTCTACTCTATGGTATGTCTGTGACTTAGATCAGTAGAGGAGAAATATCTCTGGAGTAAGCATTCGGATTCACACAATAGATTTTGTCATGGAGGTAAAAAAGGAAGGGAGATGACACAACAGACTTATGCTGTATATTGTGTTGAAGCCAGAGTAGTGCCTCCTGCCATCTTAGATAGCCCACAACATAAGCAGACTACTGTTTACGTTACAGAGTATCAGGTCACAAGTATTCTAGAGGCAGATGCTAGCCTGAGCCAGGTGACAGAGGACACAGGGAATTTGTGAAAAGGTTTTGGGAAAGAGGGTGGGTTATTATAGTTAGTGGGACAATCTATCTAAGAACAGTAATTACAGCATTAGGAGTTACCTGAATAAAATAGGAGAAGCAATCTCATATGAGTGCAGTGCCAGTTGCTACAGTTGGGAGATGGGAATATACTAGACATGGCCTACATCTGAATAAGAGAGGTAAAAATAGGGTTTCTGAGGTTTTTGCAGATAATATACTGAGGGAGGAGAGGGAGGGGGGAGGTGGGCTAATCGCACATAGCAGAGGGACACATTTGTTAGTTTATAATCAGGCTTCAGGTGCCCTGTTTTGAAAGAAGTGAAAATAACTGAAGAGCCCCACAAGATACTTCATCATGCACAGAAAAGTAAGGTTAGCTCATTTCATCAATATATTAGGGGATCGAGTAGTAAGGTATGAGAGCTTCTTTTTTGTTTGGAAAATTTAGAGAACTCTTGAATCATTAATTACACATTCCATGTTTAGGACACAAGTAAGCCACTCAGCAAGTTGTGGGACGTTTCAAAAATTTACATAATGATAATACATCTCTATTTAAGCAAGATTTATTCCTAGTTTAGGCTCATTTCTTAAATTAAGATCAGTGAAACTTACAAAAAGGGAACTATGATTGAAAATAGTAAATGGTCGACATATTGGAGTACATGTATGTGATACTGATACCGCACCCCTTGGAGATTAGTGTACATGACAATATTTCTGAATGCTAAATCTATAACTGTAGGCACGTAGTGTGTTAAAAACAATGGATCCAGTACTTTCGACCAGTCTTTTTATCAGTGAAGCAGCATTAATGACATTGATATTCAGTAGAAACTTCTATATTTTCAACCCTCTTTACCAGCATACCATATTTTCCAAAATTTCAGTCACATTGGTTGTAGGAGTGACCCCTAACAGGGAATACATTTTCAAATTCAGTATTAAGATGTTTGGCCAGCCATGATGAAAACATAATGACAATAATATTTTTGTTCTGTCCTCTACATAAATCGGAAGAAACAGTTTTCTTCACATTCACATATATTAGCAACATTCTGTGGATAAAATCATACAAACATGAACACACAGACTGTGGATTTTTGCTTGCTTCTATGTCCAAGAAATAGTACCATCATTGTGGCAATGAATATTAGAAGTATACAACCAAAAATCTGTTTGTAAAACTGTGACATTACGTTTAATTTAGGTATAGGCAAGTTCTGGGCATAATCAAATTCTAGAAAAATAATCCTATCGTCAGAGACAAATTTAATTTCTTTCATTAAAACTGCCTCTAAAGATTGATATGCTTTGGCACATACCTTATGTATATTACAGTTAACTCTACATTGATCTTCAGGACTTTTGCCAAAAGCACATCACATTCAACACAAAAATCACACCATTCTGATCTCGGTTGCCGAAAAGAATATTGGCTATGTTGCCTCCAATAACTGTGGTAAGTGCTGTACTTTATTTTAAGTGGTTTTCCTTCTAACCCATAAAAATGTTGCTTAAAGCACGTATAAAGATTATGAACAGTTAATTCAGGATTATCAAAACATATCCTTTTGGTTCTGGCACTGCTGCAGCCGGACTCCTTATGTGGGAACTGGGACCAAGGTTCTAATGTTCTTAAACAAGATGCGAAACTTTTTTTTTATCTTATTGGGCTGATTATGGTGTTTACCCCTTTTGTCTTCAGAAATAACACCTAGAGCATGACAGAACTACCCAAAATAATTATAAGTGAACACGATTGTTGAAGTTAATATAACAGACCTTACAATAATATTTGTGAAATGGATAAGTCAATGTTAACATAACATACCTATCTTTATTGTGTTTTGTGTTGATCTCAGCCTTATTTCAGAAATCTGCAGCACAGATCCTTAAAATTTCACGTAAACTATTTTTACAAATCTTTTTGTTTTATGGTATATGTCCAATAATAGCTCCTTTTCTGTGCTTCGTGATTGAGAGATGTAATTTGTTTTTCTTTTTTTATATGTATCCCAACAAGATTGCGTCCTGAAGTATTTTGTCACTATTATCCCAAAATAAAACAAACAGTTGCTGCTATTGATTGATTTGTAAACTCTGACAGCACCTAGAATAGATTGCAACAAGACTATGATATAACAATAAGCAGAACTGTACAATACTAAACTTTGTCCACTTGAAGATATGGCAGACAAAAATGAACAAATAAAACGCAGACCTCTTCTTGCAACAGGATTCAACTGGCTTGAACTTCTTGGCTTGGCCGGTATTTTCTTTCCTGTATATACAGATATTTATATTTCGCCTGAATTTCGGAGCTTCTTAGCAACATTTCTTCTCAACCCTTCCGAATTGCATTGTCGTTTTAACCTTCCAATCTCGCGTCCGTCGGCCGTCGCAATTTAATATATTATTATTGTTATTATTATTTTTTGATTGTTGCCTACTTACGTGGTGGGCCTTAATAAAATTGATATTCCATTTAAATTTGATTTTACGATTAAATGCTTTCCTGAAGTTCTCCTTTTTAACAATATTAATCTCAAATTATTTGTTACGTTAATGAATGTTAGACTCGCTGCATCTTAAAACATGAGCATACAAGCTGAACACTGTAATAAACTTTTCATATTAATTTCCTCGGCTAGTCAGTTCACTTTAAAGCAAGAAATCCTTAGTTATTAATTAAAATTGCCGCCCACACACGCGCGAGAGTATTTTTCTTACCTCCGTTAACCATTGTATTGTAGTCGGAGTCCTGGCTCTGGCTCTCGGCTATGGTACTGAAAATAAGAATCTTAAAGCTAAGTATTTTCTACAACGTCAGGCGGCTGTGGAGAAAAGTTAATATTATGTTAATAGCGGGCGAGTTTTCCGCTTCCGCTAATTTTTCATAAGTTAATACCGCCACATAATGGCGTCGTTGGCTGCATCGGCTGCTGCGATTGTTGAACTGTAAATTACTTGAATGCAGGTTAATTCAAGGAAGGCGGACATGAAATCGGGATCACCTCTTACAAATTAAAAGTGCACAATAATATTAAATCAGTATATTATATGAAACTTCCTGGCAGATTCAAACTGTGTGCCCGACCGAGACTCGAACTCGGGACCTTTGCCTTTCGCGGGCAAGTGCTCTACCAACTGAGCTACGGAAGCACGACTCACGCCCGGTACTCACAGCTTTACTTCTGCCAGTACCTCGTCTCCTACCTTCCAAACTTTACAGAAGCTCTCCTGCGAAACTTGCAGAACTAGCACTCCTGAAAGAAAGGATATTGCGGAGACATGGCTGAGCCACAGCCTGGGGGATGTTTCCAGAATGAGATTTTCACTCTGCAGCGGAGTGTGCGCTGATATGAAACTTCCTGGCAGATTAAAACTGTGTGCCCGACCGAGACTCGAACTCGGGACCTCTGCCTTTCGCGGGCAAGTGCTCTACCAACTGAGCTACCGAAGCACGACTCACGCCCGGTACTCACAGCTTTACTTCTGCCAGTACCTCGTCTCCTACCTTCCAAACTTTACAGAAGCTCTCCTGCGAAACTTGCAGAACTAGCACTCCTGAAAGAAAGGATATTGCGGAGACATGGCTTAGCCACAGCCTGGGGGATGTTTCCAGAATGAGATTTTCACACTGCAGCGGAGTGTGCGCTGACATGAAACTTCCTGGCAGATTAAAACTGTGTACCGGGCGTGAGTCGTGCTTCGGTAGCTCAGTTGGTAGAGCACTTGCCCGCGAAAGGCAAAGGTCCCGAGTTCGAGTCTCGGTCGGGCACACAGTTTTAATCTGCCAGGAAGTTTCATATCAGCGCACACTCCGCTGCAGAGTGAAAATCTCATTCTGGAAACATCCCCCAGGCTGTGGCTAAGCCATGTCTCCGCAATATCCTTTCTTTCAGGAGTGCTAGTTCTGCAAGTTTCGCAGGAGAGCTTCTGTAAAGTTTGGAAGGTAGGAGACGAGGTACTGGCAGAAGTAAAGCTGTGAGTACCGGGCGTGAGTCGTGCTTCCGTAGCTCAGTTGGTAGAGCACTTGCCCGCGAAAGGCAAAGGTCCCGAGTTCGAGTCTCGGTCGGGCACACAGTTTTAATCTGCCAGGAAGTTTCATATCAGCGCACACTCCGCTGCAGAGTGAAAATCTCATTCTGGAGTATATTATATGCTTAACTCATACAAATATGCTTACATTTGCCAACACTCGCAAGATGTCCGTCTGTACACACTCAAGACAAAAATGGAAGTGAAGATGACTAAAAAATTAAAAAAAGGGCATATCTTGTCGTCTCTTTAGATCACTTTGTTATATTTCTTTGCATTGCATTTCTTTGCATTTCTCGACGGAGAAATTATTGTTTTACGGCTACATGAAAAAAAAAAATATATTATTAAATTTAGGAATGTCTCTTATTTATAAATATTGTTTTTAAGTCTTTTCGTAATATGGCCCTGGGGACGCTATACACTGTTACTTTCATTGTCATCAACGATAATTTCTTCTTCCATAGTAACATATTCATCACTAGTGTCCATCTTCACCATGTGGCTGCAGCACGTGTGTGAACAATGAACTGAAGTCATGGGTGCAACAAAAGCGTTGCATGCAATCTTCTTTCCAAAGAGCGCCTGCCATCTAGCGGCATCATATGGAACTAATTTCTTTTAAGGTGATAGTCGAATGTTTGAAGAATGCAATACACACTCTTACACAATATCAGCGTTAGCTGTTTAACACTCTTATTGCACCCAGGTACTCAATTAATAACCCCAGCAGAAATGTTTTTAAGAATAGGTTACAGGAGATGACATTGGACGTAATTTATAATGAACTAAATACTAACATAAAATGTAATTTTTTCCATGATATATTCGTATCATTACTTGAAAACATCTCTGTGTAAGTTAATCAGAAAGGACACTAAACAGCCAAGTAAAAACCATGACCACTAGAGAAAGTAAAATATCTTGTGAAAGGAAAAGGGAAATGTATCTTTTGGTAAGAACAAGTAGAGATCCTGCAGTAGCTGCACATTACAAAAAGTACTCAAAATTACTAAGAAAGGTTATTCAAACAATCAAGGAACACGCACCTAATGTCAGAAATGAGTACTTCCACCAACAGACCTAAGGCTGTATAGAATGTAGTAAAACAAGAGACGGAACAACCAGACATAGAACAAGACAACATCCCTGAACTGAATCGAAAAGCTATAAATGATGGGTCACAGTGAAACGTCCCCTTAGAACAATTATACACGACTGTGCTTAAACTGACACACAATATTTTGTTAGCGCAACGCAATCTGACTTTCAGAATTCCCTACAAAAGAATGGCCCTGACTAACATTAAACTATACCTTTCACAAATCACTTACCTCACAAAAATCTTCGCTGCTCAAGCTACTGCAATACAGCGAGCGCCACTACTGCCAGCTAAATAAAAGATTCAAACTATGCAAGGCACTAACAACTGATAGGGATAGTTAGCAAATGAAAAATATTAGTAGAGAACAAACAATGTATTTACCTTGATATCATCATATATAAATATAGCAGTTCATGACAAATTTCAAAACTCCGCCATCTCTCTCCCCACATCCACCACTGCTGGCGGCTCACCTCCAACTGCGCAACGCTACGCGCTGTTCACAGCCAGCTGCCTAACACTACAATGGCGAGTATTACAACAATGCAAAGCAGCCACAGACTGCACACAGCACAGCTAGTGATTTTCATATTGAGCGCTATGTAACGTTGCCAATAAGAAAACATAAACAGCCTACTTACATAGAGAAAACATAAACAGCCTACTTACATAGAGAAAACATAAACAGCCTACTTACATAGAGAAAACATAAACAGCCTACTTACATAGCCCCCATGCTCCCCATAAAAAATTTTACAAATTTTTTTTGGGCAGTGGCCAATAATGATTTGATAAAATTTTTCATAATTACAATAACAAAGAAATCAAATGCACACACTTATTGGTACAATGTTGGTCAAAAGCTAAAATTTTCTTACAGTCTATAAAGACAGTCCAGATTGTTCATCAAAGTAAAACTGCAGTGTTTTTCTCAAAGTCTGAGCAGTAAAAGAAAATGCACACAGAAGTAGTGGATTTCCATGCAGTCTTGAAGAAGGAGTGTTGTCTTCCAACGAAAAGACAGTGCTGACTCTTGACATGCTGACAGGTAATGGGCCACAATGGAGCAAACCCACAGCAGAGTCATTCGAAGTTTTGAAGAATATTGGTAGGTAGGTCATCACAGAGCAGACCCACTGGAGTCCTGGTAGAGATTGTGGTATTGGTGGGCCACCAGAGGTGCAGACCCACTGCAGTCCTTGTAGAAATAATGGTATTGATGGATCATCAAAGATGTAGACCCACTGTAGTCCTTGTAGAGATAATGGTACTGGTGAGTCATCAAAGATGCAGACCCACTGTAGTCCTTGTAGAGATAGCCAGCAGCCATCTGTTGTGACTGTGCAAGTGCACAATCACCATTGAAGAGTCTTGCGGATAATATAGCAAGTCCATAACCACCACTTGTGCACTCACAAAGTTTTTGGAATTGTCCTTAGAACCAGCAATGCTGTTATCCAGTCCCTTGCTGAATTATTAACACACGTGCAAACACTAACAGTCCCAACTTCTCACATATTGTCCATATACTATGACCAACAGAAACGTGTGCAGTGAAATGTAACTAACAAGTTAATAATATCATGAACTGGTGACAATTACAATTTTATAACATAAGAATACAATAACAAAGGTACAAAATACATCATTAAAACATAACAATACAGATAACATTTGTACTAATAAAGGCTTTACAAAAGAATAGAATTAGACATATACGTCAGTGTTACAGGAATTATGACATGAGTACATACATAAAAGATCAGAATAACTTTCGAAACATCAACTTCACACATGAGCATTAACACAAAACAGAATAAATAATGTCTAAACATCTTTACAAAGTAAATAACACATTATTAATGCCAATTGTATTTGAGGATAACAGTATTCCTCATCATAGTGAATGTAACTTAGTATTAGAAGAGAAAAAAGTTCTATGAAACAGTACACAGAGACAGGAAGAAAACAAATACACAAGGGTACACAAACATATAGTGGGATAACACAAAAGGGAAAGGGCAGGGTTTGTTTTCAGTGTAACATTTGGTACTGCAGTCCAACCTAAAACTTCATTCCATAGATCTTTCGTCTTATTTCAAAATTTGTTTCCACCAAAAAAATCCTATCAAAGCATGCTTTCTGTATTTATATGTTCACATATTTCTTACCTCATTATTTATTTCCAAGAAAATCCTACGTAAACCTGTTGTCCCTAAACCCTACTTTTTTGCTCATATCCTCTTTCAAAATACTTTTTTTGGCCAAACCATTTTCTTATAGCTTCTCAATGCATTTCTTCCAATTCATCACATCTCGTTCTCTCATATAGCCTACCCCATCTTAAGCTAACTTAAATCTACTGAGCTCAGATGCTAAACTAAGGGACGAGGCAATGCAGCAGCACAAAACAATTAACACAAGCAGCAATGACAAAAAATACAGATTGGCAAAGCTAGCAGCAGCAAATGTAATAACTTATATCAAAACATGACATAGCTCAAGCAGAAAAAAATATTACACTAAAAATGGCCATGTCTAATACCTATGTCACATCTTAACACTAGAGTGATGCATCACAATTTATTCTACAAAAGAAATTACCAAGTACTTGAAAAGAAAATTATGAATGCAGTTCCTGTGAAGATAAATGTCGCTTTGTGCTCCCTCATTTTTTTGAAAAAAATTATTATATACTCGATCTGTAGACAGAAAATATTTATATTAGTACATCTATAAAATTTTATTTTAACCAATGCTGCAGTGCAGCTAGAAACTAGATATCAAATGAAATAAGCAACTATGTACAAAGCAAAGCGTAAGAACATCGTTCAATAGTCATGTGGCATTTCATAAGTAGTAAAAAAAATCTCTCATCTAGAAAGACAGTAGTCATAGTCAGGTGTGTAGACAAACTATTTCTTGTCATTTCATTAGGCATTTCAGTAAATATCAGAAAGTACGATATGTTTCCAAGTAATTAGCGTGTCGGATTTGCGATGCTTTCTCTAAAGGAATGACAATGGCCAGGATAATGGCCTCCCTTTTTTTTCCTTCCTGTGCTCTGAAAGGCACGCGCCAATGGCCCTCTCTCCAGGCGTCCGACACAGCTGGGTGCCCACGACGCATTACGTGCAGGTGGTTACTTAACTTTCTTACGGAAATATTTACGACAGCAGTTTCCACTACAGTGACAGTCTCACATAATAATATTTCACAGGTCAAGAATTAGCGTTGCAAATCTGTAGAAAGAAAATCCTATAAATATAAGTGTCCAAATAAAATATTCGTCAGCATTGTGATACAGTCACGCATTTACGCACATTTCATAACTCTTAAAGTACGATTCTTGGTTTCCAACATACTTCTTATTCCTCATATACGGTAGCAACATCTTATTGATCATAAACATATCTCAACAGCATAGTACACATCGTCGTCGTAATAATAACATCATAACACCTCAGTCAAATCTCAAAATCATCGTAGCTTCCTCCAATAATTTCAAAACCTAAAAAAAATTCTCTGCTCATTTCAATAGTGTCATCTACCTCAAACGTACTTTAAAATCATGCTCCCTTACCAAATACATCATTCAAAGCTCTCATAGTATCACAATGATTCCGAAAAAATATGAACAGTTTACAAAGTACAGACAAAATACAGTTTCATAAGTGTGAAGTTACCCAACTGTGTATTGCGTAAACATGTGTCACTGATGTAGTAAAAAAAAATGTTTATCTCTCAGTTAAATGATCAGATAGCTGTGTAATTTATGTGTTAGAGAAATATGGTACCGATGTGTAAAGTTGTATAAGCAAATACCATATTAGCTAGGGTTCCTTGTGGTTGCCACACACATGGTACACAAAGTAAGCGTGTACCCCCCTGAGGATTAATGTAATTATACCCTCAGGTGTTACAGATTACAGCAATGAAATGAAATGTATCACTGAAAACCTTTGTATCATTGTACTTCAAATATCTTTAAAAATAAATGTTTTAAGTACAAAATTAATCACTCAAATGCGTGTCCTGTAGCGCTAAATGTGCGTCTTGCTGTAAGATAATTCTGTGGAAGTGTCGTACTTATCGTCCTCCGAAAGCTAAGTTCTGCAGAAGTCAATGTACTTACCTCATGATAAAAGTGAAATGCTTTATGTATAGATATCTTAGTTATTACGCTTATTGCCATGATGAAGAAAGTACTGTGCTGTAACGTATTGTTGTGCTACGGAAAAGGCAATCTCATTGTAGCTATACCACAAAAGTTACTACTAAAACATGTTTTACTTTGCAGAATAAAACAGAAAAACTGTGCAGAAATAAAACAGAACACTACAAAAGCAACATTGTAAATTGTCACTCATTAGAAGCGTCGTGATAAAACCGTGTAGTTGTCACTTAAACTAACCACTGTGTCGTCTGGTATCTCACAGAAAGTACATTAAACCCAGAATGTATTTTCAAATAAACCAAAATGTTGCATTAAAATCTCATTAGCAGTACCAGTATGTGTCCTAAGTATGTAAGCCTGATAGTCGTTACTTACTCTTCCTAGTACGCGGAATTTCAGCTTGAACGCAATTATCATGCAGTATACGTCGGTAATTTTTCACAAGGTTAGCGTCAATGTTATTTTTCTCTGAGCCAGCCGGCGCACGTGGGTGCCCGCGGCGCGAGTCATTGTCTGTCTCTTTGTTGGCGCGCGTCGTTATTGGGATTAGGAGACCTAACTTCTACAAATTCACCTTGCCGAGAAGGCTCTGCTCTGTTTGAATCCCGCCAGTTCTGATGCAATTCAGGTCTGTCGTTACGATCATATCGTCTGTCGTCATGTCGGTAGTTCCTGTAGTTTCTTTCTTGTCGTTTAAGTGGTGGAGAATTTCTCCCTGAATCGTAACTGCGCGCTGGACCGTTGCGTCTGAAATTATTCTGTCTCCCTTGATAATAACAGTTCTGGTTACCATATTGTCTGTTTCTATGATTGTCTCTGTCATATTCATTACTACGGAAATGTGATCTTTCTTTGTAACTATTATTACTCTGCCAGTGGTTGTCATATGGGTGGTGTCTGTTTTGGTCACGATTTGCATTGTAAGAATAGACCAGTCGTGTCCGGTTATTTTTTCTGTCGTCACGGAATTGTGACGGATGTGACCTGTAGTGATTGTTTTCCTGTTTTCGCATCCCGCGACGGTCTGTGTCAATTTCCAGTTCTTGTAACAGTCCCTGGAATGCTTCAATGTCGTCTTTGCAACGTCCTGCTAAAATAATATGTCGTAAATGTTCAGGCAATTTGAGTAAGCAAATGCGGATGAGTTCTGAGGGGCTGTATGGGTTTGTCAGGTACTGATTCTTGTGCAACATGTCTTCAAAATATTTCACAAGACTGGAGAATTCAGATTGTTCGAAATGTTTCATCATTATGATGCCATGTTTTACGCGGTCTTGTGTGGCTTGAGACCAATATGCTGAGAGGAAGGCATGGTAAAACTCTCCTTCACTGTGGCAATCGTGAATGACCGACCGCATTCTTACAGCTGGTTCATTCTCTAAGTAGCCACACATAAATTCTAATCTGTGCTCTAATGACCAGTTGGGAGGAAAACAATGAGAGAATTGATGGAGCCATGCTTGTGGATGAATGTCGTTGCCAGAATTCTTAAATGTTTTGAATTTACGTGTAGTAATGAACAGCTTACAGTCAAAGTCATCATGTCGGGGAGTCGCATATCGGTCATTGTTACGTCGTTTCGGCGGTTCCATTTCAAAATTCGGTGCACCTTGCCAATTTCTTTCATAACTTCCGAAGTGTCCTGTGTTATTATTTTGTGGTTGTTCCGAATTTCTAAGTCCCTCTTCCCGTATTGGAGCGCGAGTGGCCTCTGAAATACGTAATTCTTGTATTACCTGAGTCAGCTGATCTTGTACTTCCCGGATTTCTCTTTGGTGTTGCGTATTAATTTGATTCTGATTTTGTTTGAATTTCCTAATTTGTTCGCACTCTTCTGTGTCATTAAAGACTACCGGTTTTGTGTCGTTCAGATTATCATCTACCTTCGTAGATAAGTTAGTGAACTGATCCGAAAGTTCGGCTACTTTCTCCGATAGTGAACACATTTCCTCAATGTGTTTTTCTGAACCAAGTTTCAGAGTGTCCATTTGTGTTGAAATCGAATCTACTGTGTTCTTTAAGTTTTCCTGAGTTTTTGCAAGTTGCGTAACCGAATCGGTAGATGCAACTGAGTCAAATTTAGCTTGCAAGGTCTCATGATTTTCATGAACAATAATTTGCAGTTCTTTTATGGCTGCTTCGTGATTCTGTAATGCCTTTTCATACCGCGAAAAAATAGGTTGAAAATGCTCACAAATTTGAGTTTTTACGTCATTACAGACTTTTTGACATTTCGATTCAATGTTATGTAACTCAGTAGTTAAATCTTCACGCGTTTGTTCAAGAGTTTGTTCCAATGAGTCTAACTTTTGAAGCTGTTGCTGTGTTTGTCTCTGATTTTGTTCCAGTGTGTCTAACTTTTTAAGATTTTGTTCCACTGTGTCTAACTTTTTGAGATTTTGTTCCACTGTGTCTAACTGTTGCTGTGTTTGTCTCTGGTGTTGTTCCATTGTGTCTAACTTTTCAAGCTTTTGTCCCATTTGTTGCATTAATTGTAATAACAATGCACTGGTGTCTGAAACATGTTCCTCAGTGCTTTTCGGCAGTGAAGTTGCACCGGCAACATTCACATTTTGACAAGCGGAAAATGTGTCTTGACTCATTTGAGAAAACGGTGAGAACCCAAAACCTGAGTCTGCAGTATTTCCAATATTGTGTTCTGTCATTCCCGATTCCTGAGGCGCGCTGTTGCCGACCAATCGATCGATAACGCTTCCCAGTTCACTACCTGTTTCACTGTCTACACCATTGTTTGCCGCCCGCTCCATTTCCCTATGCGCAATTACCAAATTACTACTTTGAACATTAGTTAATTCATTACCCAGTGGTGCTGGCAAGCTACGCTCGTCGTCACTATCATTTCTCAATTTACTTTGGAGCCTAGTGTTACGTTTTTCACACGCCATAATTGTCACAATATTTCACACGATAACACAGAAAAGCACAATTTGAAGAGCAAAAATAAGAGCACTGAAAATAGTATCTAGTTAATTGCAAGCGTAGCTGCGAAATACTTGGTGCAAATCTATATGCATGCCACAACTGTTTTACTGTACAACAATGAAAGGCTACAACTACAAAGGGGATTCTCTCTACAATTACGCGCTAGCAATAAACAAAAGCTACACTAAATACACAAACTACAAGAAAAAATCAGAAGATTCCAGTGAGGTATCCTGGCAGGGTCGCCATATGAAACGTCCCCTTAGAACAATTATACACGACTGTGCTTAAACTGACACACAATATTTTGTTAGCGCAACGCAATCTGACTTTCAGAATTCCCTACAAAAGAATGGCCCTGACTAACATTAAACTATACCTTTCACAAATCACTTACCTCACAAAAATCTTCGCTGCTCAAGCTACTGCAATACAGCGAGCGCCACTACTGCCAGCTAAATAAAAGATTCAAACTATGGAAGGCACTAACTACTGATAGGGATAGTTAGCAAATGAAAGATATTAGTAGAGAACAAACAATGTATTTACGTTGATATCATCATATATAAATATAGCAGTTCATGACAAATTTCAAAACTCCGCCATCTCTCTCCCCACATCCACCACTGCTGGCGGCTCACCTCCAACTGCGCAACGCTACGCGCTGTTCACAGCCAGCTGCCTAACACTACAATGGCGAGTATTACAACAATGCAAAGCAGCCACAGACTGCACACAGCACAGCCAGTGATTTTCATATTGAGCGCTATGTAACGTTGCCAATAAGAAAACATAAACAGCCTACTTACATAGAGAAAACATAAACAGCCTACTTACATAGAGAAAACATAAACAGCCTACTTACATAGAGAAAACATAAACAGCCTACTTACAACAGATACCAAATGCATATGGCAATCATTTATTAACTATAGTAGAAAGCATAAGGACAAGTAGTTTAAGAGAAAAATCAAGGTAGTAAGTTGAAAATGTTACTTTCACAAGATTCAATCACAAGAATATATCACCAACTTCTTCTGAAATTAAGAAAATCATACATTCTCTCAGAAATAAAAGTTTATTTGGTTTTGATGGTGTTTTCAATGAAGTACTGTAAATTTGCTCCTATGTAGTAAGCCTAGTCTCATCTGAGATATGTAATGCATCACTAGCTCAAGGAATATTTTCAGAGAGACTGAAATATACCATTGTTAAACCCCTCTTTAAGAAAGGTGATAAGAGGGGTGACAATAATTACTGACCTGTTTCACAGCTGACGTAATTTTCCAAAATTTTTGAGAAGGTGATGTAGTGTAAACTAGTACCTCACTTTAGCAACAATACTATCCTTAGCAAATCACAATTTGGGTTTCAGAAGGGTTGCTCTACTGAGAATACCATTTACACGTTCACTCACCAGATTTTACAAACATTAAATAATAAAACAGGGCCTGTTGGTATTTTCTGCAACCTCTCTAAGGCGTTTGGCTGTGTGAATCACAGTAAACTCCAAAATAAATTGACGTTTTATGGGATTGATGGTTTATCCAACTAATTGATAATGTTGTATCTAACCAAAATAATGCAGAAAGTTGTGCTCAGTAATTCAAGAATATAGCCCAGGTACATAATTCTGACTGGGGAGAAATCATGTATGGGGTTCCTCAAGGTTCAATCTTAGGTTCGCTACTATTCTTCAAATATGTAAATAATCTTCTGTCTAGCATACAAAAAGCAAAATTAGTTACTTTTACAGATGACACTAGTGTTGAAATCAATCCAAGCATGTGTACAGAAACAGAAGAAATGGTAAACAAAATAAAAGTATCATTGACTGGTTTTCTATGAATAGTCTCACTCTCAATTTTAAAACGATGCAGCATATTCAGTTCTGCACATCTAGCGGTACAACATCAAATATAAGTGTAACATATGGTGAGGAACTAATAAACAGAGTGGAAACTTCAAAAGTCTTAGGGGTCCATACTGAAGAGAATTTAAATTGGAAAAAACACATTTTGGGACTCCTAAAACAGCTTAGTTAAGCCACACTTCTGCTTAGAATCATTGCAAATCTTGGAGATAGACAAATTAGTAAGTTGGTGGAGTTTGCATATTTTCATTCAATAATGTCATATGGGATAATGCTCTACAGTAACTCATTTTTAAGAAAGAAAGTCTTTCTTGTGCAAAAACGTGATGTAAGAATAATATGTGGTGCTCATCCATGGTCATTTTGTAGACATCTGTTTAAGGATTTGGGCATTCTGACTACTAGTTCATAGTATATTTATTCCCTCATTAAGTTTGTTGTAAATAATCCACTATTGTTCAAAAGGAACAAGGAGGTATATAATTATCATACCAGAAGGAAAAAGACAATCATTACTTTAGCACAAAAAGGGGTGCATGGTGCTTCAACAAAAATTTTTGATCACTCACCCAGTGATATAAAATGTCTGACAAACAGAGAAGTAAAATATGATCAGAAGCTGCGAAAGTTTCTCCTTGACAACTCCTTCTATTCCTTAGAAGAGTTCCTATAACAGTAATACACTAACAGGTAAAAAGTGTTGAGTAGAAATAACTAACTCACAACTGTACATATTTTTGGTAAAAAAGAGAAAAACTATAGAAATGTTCAGAATGTAACCATATGGACAAATTAATTTGTGATGTGAGTGCAGAAAGACTCATTCCACATCATTACTATCTATCATGCAAAATCATCCATGGAACATGTAACTAATTGACTTGTTTGTTATTTCTGTCATGTGCACACAACAACTGTTTTAAATACTAAACATTACAGTACTTACCTGATTAACATAGGTTCACATTTTGTCTTGTTAATCCAACTTTTTTGTTGACATTTTAAAAATAACCAAGAAAAGAAGGAAGAGATGTTGCAAAGGATGTTTTCATAATCCACTTCATGCCACTTTTACTGTATTTGTATAGATATCAGATGAAGCTGAATGTCCGAAACTGATGACTTTTGTTTACTGGTACTGTTTCGTGTTCATTACATTTTCAGCTTTCAATACATATGCACAACATTTCTGATGTTCATTTGCAAAAAAATTACATATGTGTTCTGTATTAGCCAATAAACGTGTGCAATGAAGAAAGAAGATAGGCTTGCTGTAGTATCTTATACATGTCAATAAAGTGAACGGTTACTAAAATATGAAGAAACAGAGCAGCATAGAATTGTACCTCCGTGCAGACTACAGTTCCTGTTTTATTAGATTGCTTGTACATTAGCTTCACTGTAGTTTACACGGCTTCTCGCTTAGATATCTTACCTAATATGTGTTGTTCAGTGTGTGATCAATAGTAGCAATTTACAGGATAAAAAAAGATACAATTTTTTAAGCATGTTCCAGCATTGTGCTATACTATATGTGATTAAGGGAATTGTCTCAAACGCTTAGACCCCGTAAAATGGATATTTTCCTTTAACATGCAAGTAAGTCATGTAACCTGTGTAACTATTACTACCTTTCGAAAAGTAGTCTATTTGCTTATGTTCCTAGAAAATTTCTCACCAGCAACTGTGTTAGTTTGGCAGGAATAACGAAACGTAGCACAATTGGAATGTACATCCACTTTGATCATTTGCTTGATTTTATTTCTGAATTTCATTTTGAGGTGTTCAAAGTGTATAAGACTATACCATGCATTGTGATATACCAAGTGTTACTTCTTTAGTTATCATTTGCATGATACATCATAATGATGTGGAATGAATCATCATGTACTGATATGAATTTGTTTTATGAGTATACCTCCATGCTGATAATTTATTAGTTGTTTCGTATTTTAATCAGAGATGTACATACATTAGTTATAATTCCTATGCATCACTATTTGCATATTACAATAATAGACAACCTTCTGCAGAATAGAAGGAGTTTTCAAAGAGAAAAGTTTTCCGTTTAGTTTCAAATTTTACATTGCTATATGTCGGGTATTTTATATCAATGGGTAAGTGCTCAAGACTTTTGGTTGCAGCATTGTGAACCACTGTTTGTGTTACAGACAACCTTATTGTGGTGTAATGAATGTCATTCTTTCCCTCTAAGATTGTAATTGTATACATCTTTGTCCTGCTGATGGGCAGTGGATTCTTTAAAATAGACTTCCATGAAAAAATAATTGTACTCTGAAATGGATAGATTGCTACTCACGCCGAGCAGCAGGGAAGCAAGGAAAAAACAACGTCCACATAACTTTTCAGCCAAAGCCTTCTTCAGAAAGGAAGTAAAGCACACATACACATTCATACAATCATACACACAAACTCACACACACATGACCACCGTCACTGGCTGTTCAAGCTAGAATCTTTCTTAAAGAGGGTGGAAATGTGAACAATGAATAATTATTGGCAGGAGGAATTTAGAGCATGACAAGCTGCCACAACAATCAGTGGGGTTACGTAGCTGTGTGTTGTGCAGGGAAAAGAGCGTTGATATAGTGTGTCTTGAATGTCTGACCATTTGTGATTTGGAAGGGAATGAAAACATAGGAAATGGGAGAAAGAGTGGACATTGAGTAAAGTAAACCAAATCTAAAGTCAAATGAAAGAAATAAAACTGATACAATAAAGATAAGCAATGCAACCACATTATTCATATATACAAAAAAAGGCTACGCTTACAAATGAAATGTGATTCCTTTAAATTTTAGATAATGTTCAGATCCATTAGTACACCCATAAACAATTCTAGTTGGCGTCTTTGATGAAACAACTACGTCTTCACACAATCTAAGCACCCAACAATGCCGAAACTGGGCATTGAGAGGTATGAATGCGGTAAACGTAGTGCTTTGGGCTACTTAAGATTGCAGATGTCACCTTCAAATCTGTGATGTATTGATGACTCCCTTCTTTTTTTACCTCCATGGATTTGTGTTGTCAGTACTCTAATCATGTGATCTCGGGATGCAGTACGTTTCTCCATAAAGTGCCTTGTACATTTAGAATGTCATTATGTCTCTATTACAAACAGATTCTTTTCATAGAGCTGGCCGGAGTGGCCGTGCGGTTCTGGGCGCTACAGTCTGGAGCCGAGCGACCGCTGCGGTCGCAGGTTCGAATCTTGCCTCGGGCATGGATGTGTGTGATGTCCTTAGGTCAGTTAGGATTAATTAGTTCTAAGTTCTAGGCGACTGATGACCTCTTAAGTTAAGTCGCACAGTGCTCAGAGCCATTTGAACCATTTTTCATAGGTGCTGCGTATTTGTTATAGAAACTTTGCATTTGGTAACTGGACTCTTTATCTTTGAAGAAGAGATGGAGAGGCAATTTTGCTTCTTTGCAACAAGTCTCACAGTCCAAATGCACTCATTTTTTGATATCTATGACAGCCAGCACTAGTTTTGGATTTTATATGGAACATTATCATGTTACTAAGTCCATTGTGGTAAAGTTTTGCTATGATAGCGTTGGAAAACTGCTTAATAACAAGCCAGTACTTTTGGAAGTGCTTCAAAAAGTGCTGAATTGGCCGTACTATTTATTTTCCTCTTTTCTGTAGGCTAAAGCACAATTTTTCTTCATGGTAACACTTTGATCTGTTTATGTGACACATTTATTGCATATACTCCCACAACATTACAAACCAAGTAGAAATGGAAAAAAAACGATCGCTGGTTAAATCGTAGAAAGTCAAATGTATTCCAAGTATTGAAAATATGTATGACATATTGTACACTACGCTTGCTCCCTGCCACCACCCCACTTCCCTCCAGCACACTGAAGATTGCATGAACGTACAATACAGTTCCCTCCATAACATTCATTTAAGCTCCTCAGTCCCATCTGTCGAGGTGTAGAAGGTATAACAGCATGAAAGAAGTGGACAATGACACACATGTAGGGGTCTGATGCTATCTTTGGCACTAATATTTTATGTCTGTTAATCGGATGGTAAAGACTTGAATGTGTTTCCAAAAAGGCAGCTGAATTTTAGTTTGATTACAGTATATGCGTGTGTCTGATTTCTGTTCCCCATTATTGTGGTTCACATTCAGTATGTTGATTTCTTATTGACTTACTTGTAAAACAGAATATACAACCATCAACCAAGATGTGAAGATGCCATTGTGGTGATAAAAATAACTAATGCATACTGTACCAGACCTGCACAGAAAATATATTTAAGATAAATGCTGAAATTTCACTCATTACTGCACGTCATATTTCCCAGCTTTCACATATTTCATAGATTCTCATTTCACATTTAACCTTTTGTTTACTCTTTCTCTCTCTCTCTCTCTCTCTCTCTCTCTCTCTCTCTCTCTCTCACACACACACACACACACACACATATATATATATATATATATATATATATATATATATATATAGGGTGGTCCATTGATAGTGACTGGGCCAAATATCTCACCAAATAAGCATCAAACGATAAAGCTATACAGAACAAAACTCGTCTAGCTTGATGGGGGATACCAGATGGCGCTATGGTTGACCCACTAGATGGCGCTACCATACGTCAAACGGATATCAACCGCGTGTTTTTAAATAGGAAACCCCATTTTTATACATATTCGTGTAGTTCATAAAGAAATATGAATGTTTTAGTTGGACCACTTTTTTCGCTTTGCGATGGATGGCGCTGTTATAGTCACAAACGTACAAGTATGTGGTATCACGTAACAGTCCGCCAATGCTGACGCTATTTGCTTCTTGATACATTACCCGTGTTAAAATGGACCGTTTACCAATCGCGGAAAAGGTCGATATCATGTTGATGTATGGCTATTGTGATCAAAATGCCCAACGAGCGCGTGCTATGTATGCTGCTCGGTATCCTGGACGACATCATCCAAGTGTCCGGACCATCGCCGGATAGTTACGTTATTTAAGGAAACAGGAAGTGTTTAGCCACATGTGAAACGTCTACCACGACCTGCAACAAATGATGGCGCCCAAGTAGGTGTTTTAGCTGGTGTCGCGGCTAATCCGCACATCAGTAGCAGACAAACTGCGCGAGAATCGGGAATCTCAAAACCGTCGGTATTGAGAATGCTACATCAACATCGATTGCACCCGTACCATATTTCTATGCACCAGGAATTGCATGATGACGACTTTGAACGTCGTGTACAGTTCTGCCACTGGGCACAAGAGAAATTACGGGACGATAATAGATGTTTTGCACGCGTTCTATTTAGCGACGAAGCGTCATTCACCAACAGTGAATAATATGCACTATTGGGCAACGGAAAATCCGCGATGGCTGCGACAAGTGGAACTTCAGCGACCTTGGCGGGTTAATGTATAGTGCGGCATTATAGGAGGAAGGATTATTGGCCCCCATTTTATCGATCGCAATCTAAATGGTGCAATGTATGCTGATATCCTACATAATGTTCTACCGATGTTACTACAAGATGTTTGACTGCATGACAGAATGGCGATGTACTTCCAACATGATGGATGTCCGGCACATAGCTTGCATAAAGTTGAAACGGTATTGAATAGCATATTTCATGACAGGTGGATTGGTTGTCGAAGCACCATACCATGACCCACACGTCGCCGGATCTGACGTCCCCGGATTTCTTTCTGTGGGGAAAGTTGAAGGATATTTGCCATTCTGATCCACCGACAACGCCTGACAACATGCGACAGCGCATTGTCAATGCATGTGCGAACATTATGGAAGGCGAACTACTCGCTGTTGAGAGGAATGTCGTTACACATATTGCCAAATGCATTGAGGTTGATGGACATCATTTTGAGCATTTATTGCATTAATGTGGTATTTACAGATAACCATGCTGTAGTAGCATGCGTTCTCAGAAATGATAAGTTCACAAAGGTACATGTATCACATTGGAACAACCGACACAAAATGTTCAAACATACTTACGTTCTGTATTTTAATATAAAAAAACCTACCTGTTGCCAACTGTTCATCTAAAATTGTCAGCCATATGTTTGTGACTATTACAGCGTGATCTGTCACAAAGCGAAAAAAGTCGTTCAGCTAAAACATTCATATTTCTTTATGTACTACACGAATATGTAATAAAAAAATAGGGGTTCCTATTTAAAAAAAACGCAGCTGATATCCGTTTGACGTGTAGCAGCGCCAGCTAGCGGGCCAACCATAGCGCCCTTCAAGCTAGACAGGTTTCGTTCTTTGTAGTTTTTTCGTTTGACGCTTATTTCGTGAGATATTTGGCCCAGTCACGATCAATGGACCACCCCACAGACAAACTTTCCCTAAATTACGCAGTTGTGAGCTATCAAAAATGCATGAAAAGGCAAAAACCCTAGCATTTAAGAGTCTTTTTTTGAAATTCACCACTGTCAAAAGAAAAGGCCATTTTTTGAGCTGGTGGTGTAAGAATACCAAGAAATGACTTCTGCAGATGACCAAAAACTTCGATCAGTAATCCTACACATTTTGCTAACATAACAATAGAGTTCAAACATTTATTCAAAATGCAACCAAAACATCACAGCGCGGTATCAGTTCATCAAAGTATTCATATAACACCAACTCTTTCTCGTTTCATGAATTACTCTCTGTACCTGTAGCATGTGCAGTAATTCTCCATTACTGTTATGAATAAACAGATGGTAAAGACGCAGCAAATACGCGTAATATTAGGTGTTTCGAACGCAGACGCAAGTACAAATAGCGTCGTCCCGAGATCACGTGACACTCTCCATTTGATGTTGACAACATGTCCAGAGATACTTCAACTCTATGCTTAGATCACTTACAGAAATGAGAAAATGAATAGTGGCTATGACGATACCTTGTGGTATCACTTCCTATGATGTTGCTCCTTGAACTGAAACAGTCTGCCATCTGCTTTCTAAAAAGCACTGAAAGGTAACTGTAACAGCGCCTTCCACACCATAGTATTTTAATTTTTTGATTAAGGTCGTATGGGGTATGCCGTGAAATGCTCTCTCTTTTCAGTGCTACCTTTATATTTTTTAGTAAGTCCAGTGCAGCAGTAGTTGTGAATTCTCGCTTTCAAAAACTAATTTTTTTGCACCATGGAAGAGATTGCTTCCCTCGAACCCATGCAAAAGCCGATTTTTCACAATATATTTCATCGCTTTAGGTAAGACTGATATGACTGAGTGAGGGCTGCGAAAATAGGCTAACTTCCGATGCTAACAGACAACGACACAGTTTTGCCCATCAACGTCAAAACTTTCTTTCCTAGAAACCTTGACGGTGACGTCCCGCTCCGATCCCTCGCTTGCCGCGCCGTTAACGGATTGTGTGGATGCCGCCATTCCGTCAAGTGTGAATCGGCTTTCACATCGACAAACTGAAAATATCGATAGCTACTTCGATTACGCTGAATCATACGATAGTTTTGGCGAGTTCTTAGATCGATTTTCAAGTGTTAGACTTGTTTAATGCTTTTTTCGCGGAGAAACCCGTGTGCGGGTATGTGGAGGGGCAGGGATTGCAGACGTAAAGGAAGCTGAGGGGAATCTGTCAGTGTACATCATTCCGTCAGTAGTGAGTAAGGCACGTTATGTGGTGGTATTCCGATTTTAGGTGAAAGAACCCAAACAAATATGGATAAATTAAGGTAAATATGATTCAGAAAGTTCGGTTAGCAAGCCTTATTGCTTTAAGTGCGAATGATCTCCAAACAGTACTTTATTATGCACAATAATAATTCACATCGAATACAAAAAAAAAAAAAATCAATAAAGTAATCATAGATTGGTTGTCATTTTTTGCCTTGTCAAATGAAAATCACTGGACGTAAGTTCGACTGTTGCTTCGTTTGTATATCTGGAGTGGTCACATCAAGTTTGAACATATCTAACGCATGTGTGTAAGACAGATACGGACCAATTGGAGCCCAATCCAACAAGCAAAAGCATGTCAAATTGTATTTTTCCGTCGCTTAGGACCTATTGCCGTTCGTAACATGAAAAACTATTGAAATGCGAACCCTTCCTTTCAGCTGCTAAGCTGGCTTTATTGTTGGGTAAAAGTTAATTATTGTCGAAATACATCACAAGTTTTATTTTAATGTGTTCATGTATCCCATGCTGTTCTGCTCCGGATTTCAATTTTGGGATGATGGTTAATGAGCATTTTCTCCTGATGTTTTTACTCCTGTCATGTGTTTCAGGTTATACATGGTAACATGGAATGTGGCCACCCGACAACCAGAAGAAGATGTGGAAGAGATGTTGGGAATCGATAAAATGACTGATGACTTGTTGCCAGATTTGTATGCTATAGGGTATGTTGCCTTCAGTTTTCCCATAATTCATTACTTTTGCGTATAATATCCAAATAAACAGTTGTTTTTCTTGTCTTGTCAGTATGCAACCTAGGTTTGTAAAGAGCCTAGCATTTGTGTGTTTATCTGTTCTAAGAACAATAATTTGTTGTTGACTCAATACTATTTGGACTGTCAGTTATTCAGAAAATTTTGCAGAGACATGATGTATTGACACTTTTCTTGCTTTCAGCTATCATTATTATTATTCTCTAAAAATGATTAGGCCTATCAAGTTTTGTAGTGACCATACACGCCAATGAATCTGTTTTCAGCCCATGAATATGGGTCTATATAAGTAAAAGGACAATGTGGAAACATTATAGAAGTTCTTCTGCCATAGAATTGAGAGTATTTGAGATGGGATTGCAGGTGACCAAATTTTGGTCATCAGTCTCTTCCTCAATAATTGTCACATCGTATGCCTGTTGCTCCAGACCACATAAATCAGGAAATTCTGGGTCCAGATTGTTTGCTGTGAATTTTCAAGATAAAATAATAATAATGTGTAGTAGTATCCATGTGTGAATTCTGTCATTGATTTCAGTGAACATTATTGAACCTATTCATGTGTAAGTGATTTCATTTTAGACTGCATGAAATATTGATGCATTTGCTTCCTGTGTGTCAGTTTCAGCTTTATTAATACTTGCACAAAGTAAAGTGTAACTCCCAATTACCGCTACTTGTGTTGTAGCTGTCATGCAGGACAGAAGTGACATTAGTCTGTATGAAGTGCTCCTCACCGCATGACAGCTGATGTACAGGGCTGGGAAATGTAGAGACTTCACCGTATTTCAACATTTTTAATGACTTGTGTATGCTGTTTTCCTTCATTCTGATCCAGACTAAATATACATTATGTTGTTTGGAATTTTACTTACTTTCTTTTTCTCATGGTGGCAGCCCTTGGTGTTGAACTGGCTATTCCCTAGGTTCTGCTTTCTTTTCTTTGAGTATTCATTCATCACCTTCCGGCTGACGTAATCTTTGGTACGTAATCTTTGGTCCACTTCTTGGTTTCATGTTCATTTTCCAAATTTTTTTCTGTCCTTGCAGGTGACTGTGGAAGGACACCTTAAAAAGCACCTATTGCATGCAGTTTTAAAGTTCATCTGCACACAGTACCTGCATAGAATATTATACGCACTTCAAGCCAATGCAGTAGCCAATCCGATGTGATGTGATCGTTAGCTGCTATTTTGGTTGAGCTCCCAGACAACACTGTTGATGCCTGAGCTGCTGTCAACCCATGTGTACCAAGGAGCCTGTCTTCTGGAGCACCAGGAATCCTGGCAACAGTTGTAATGTCAAATGGACTTTACTGTGGCCAGATTGTGCCTTTGTGGAGAGCCCTTGATTGGAATATGTGGTGCCACGACAGATATGTCACACATAAATCATTAAATTACAGCAAACTAGTGGCCGTTCTATTACCTTTATCTGATCAGACAGGTATAGAAATTTCATTGTGGAATGTTATAACCCCACTTCTTTCCTTACCCTGGATTTCCATAGGAAGAGGCACAAGCCAGATGTCTGGGAATCCAACAATTTCTCCGTTACTAAGTATGACCAAACTGTTGGGGACACTTGTATTGTGATGAAGCCATTATTTCTTGTAAAACACTTAAAGACGTTGGAAAAAGTGTAATAGATAGCCATTACTTAAAGCCTCATCTGATACAGTCTACAACTCTTCAGCCCTTTGAATGTCTGGGCAATATATCAGTGACTAGTGTCACACACAAAAATGTGTAGCAAAGGAATAATCAGCTACAGAGATCTTATGCTCAGACGAGGCGTTATGGCTAATCTCAAACAACGAGGCGTGCATTTTATCTGCCATGTCGAAAAGGGTCCCAAGGATGATACAACAGGTATAGGTGCCTTTAAAGGGAATGCCCTCCCAGAAAAAGTTAGTCATGATGTACAGGTGTACGTCCCACCATCCATCATCCAAGAGGCACGTCCGATGCTTACCCTTCAGGCATATGTCATCTCACTACATGGCAGACCCAAAATTTGGAAGCTGCAGACAATCACTCCACAAAGGTAGTCGTTGTTAACAATCACGTTTGAGTGTCAATTGCATGGAACAGTATCCTTCGCAGTCACCAGTTTGCCTGATCTACAAGAGAGAAAAGAAAATACAGGAATATAAATATATTAACCGCTATCATATAATGAGATATGAAAGATATATGAACACCTACAGGTGGTCAGTTATGTGAGTCACATCCATCACTCCCACTACCTCAGTTTCTTTCAAATCAGTCTTTCACTGCTCTCCTCTCTTGTGGTTCCCTGTGCCATCATCTTCGGGAACCATGTCCCGCACCCATTTGGAGGAGCAGCTTCCTCCTCCCGCATCTACTGTTGACAGAGGTCTCTGTCTCTCTGGAAACCCATGGACCATAGACCTGACATGAGCCAGTGACTGAAGGAACAATTGCTCGACAGTCCCCGAGGTATTCACTCCCCGTCCATCCCCACTCTCATCACAGATAGGCCCTCACAAGGATCTCAACCACCAAAGCCTGTGAAGGAGAACAAGAAGAATCGGGACAAGGCTAATCTGATGATCCTGAAGGTGCCAGAGCCTCACATGCTGTTGGATTCTGAATTAATGCTCATTGATGTGGTTTCATCCGTGTCAGGGACAGGTTGTGATCCTGGGGTGTGACTGCTCCTCCTGGCCCTTCACAAGTGCTGGACACCTGTAATGTGATAATTCAGTGGAACTGTAATTGGTGTTACTGGCACCTGCTGGAAGTCTCCACCTGACTTCCTTCTCTTCTGCAATTTGCTTTGCTCTATAAGAAACACACGTCACTGATGACTATTCCTCTATGCTCCAGGTGCAGTGTAGTGCATTGTCAGAACTGTACTGGCGCTGAGAGGGCATCTGGAGGGGTCTGTACATTGCTTCGCACAGATGTCATTTAAATGTGCCTTCCTCTCAATACCATATTGGAAGCAACAGCAGTGCAAGTGCAAACAACCTCAACAATAACCACTTGCAATCTTTATTTACCTCTAGGCAGGCCACTTATTTGCACTGAGTTGAACACTAATCCAACTACTCGCCCACTCCCCTTTTCTAGGAAATCAGTATGCACCATCCCCTTTGGGGGAGTACCACTTAGTCTGTTACAGGCCTTCTAGTTGAGCAGCTTCTTACCGCCTATGACCTGTATCCTCAGTGATGGTTCTCCTACCCATTTTATTGTCACCATGCTCCTTTTTCAGTCATTGACCCGACGTCCATCTCTTTCCCAAATCTCATGGCTTCAATAGATAGGTCACTGTGTGACAGTATTTGTGACAGTGGCCACTTTCCAGTGATCCTGTTGCTTCCTTGGCACTGCAAGGTGGACTGACCATCATGTTAGGTGCTTTGAAGAGCAAACTGTCAGTTGTACGCCTCTTGGTGTTACCTTCACCTCATCTGTTATGTTGCATCAATGAAGTTCTGCAAGACGTCTCATACACGATGCTATGCTGCTGTAACTACTATTCCCCTTTCTACTTGTCCTCTCTTTTGCCGGATGGTGCCATGGTGGACCAAAGGCATTGCAGTAACTGTTCATGATCACTGAAGAGCACTGCATTGTTTCAAATAATCTTCAGAAATCAGCCTTACCACATTTAAGTGACCTCATACCATGGCTCGCTACCTTAGTAAATGCAGCACGAAGGAACTCGGGGAGTGCGACATCATCGCTGGGAACATGTATCGTGTCTTCTCTACATATTTCTGTGTGGTGAAACTTCTTCCTGTTTATCTGCATAAATATACATAAAGTGCTTCATACAGTCTTAGTTGCTGCATGATCACAAGCAGTCAGCACGAGAACATAATGATGTGGATTTTTCAATGGCGCCATCACCCCAAGGAAATTTCGTCATTTTGGAAAACAAAAAGTAGCTAATGTAAAATTTATTTTAACATGAACTAACCACCTGAAGATGAACCTGCAACGGCACTATTTAAATAAATAAATAGCATTGCAAAAAGTGGCTGGATGTTGTCATCTTCTGTGTAAAAGTCAATCTATATTTTGTATACAGCGATGGCCACAGAATATCAGCTTTCAACAAAAATAGCATAAAGCATAAATAGGTCTGTTTACAACTCACAAAACTGAAGAACTGTTGAGTGTCATAGACACGCACACAAACAAGACTGCAAACTTCACTAGCTTTATGGACAAATCCTTACACACACACACACACACACACACACACACACACACACACACACACACACACACACACACACACACACACACAAAAACTGTATTGCTATGAGAACACAGAGCCATGACTGCAGTTCATAAGGCAGGCTGAAATGAGAGGTTCTGGTGGGTGGAGTGAGCACGGGAAGAAGAGGCAGGAGAGAGGGTTGGGGAATGGTGATTCACACCTTAGGAGTAGTATGATGAGGGGGAAAGGCTCAGATGTAGATGAAAGCTGACTGACTTTATTTACAGATCTATGCAACCATACCAGGGTCGACAGAAGCGTCCGATCCAACGCGTCGGCTTTGACCCGTGACGTAAGGGTGTTGTTGTGTGTGACCTCATGACGGCGCGGAGTTTGGTTTGAGTGTGGCTGTCTCCAGTTCTGTTTTATCTTATTTTATTTATCTTTCTGATCTGTTCGTTCTATCCCGTGAGATTTTTTTTTTTTAAAAGACAAAAAACACTAATCAGCTACTGAAGCATCTTTATCTTCTATGGGTTGCAGGGGTTACGACCGCTGGGGAGGTGGGTGGGTATTCAGGCATGGCTGTCTTCACTTACACATTGTAGCTACGCAAGGCGTCTAAATTTGTTTATATTTAGTTTGCCCCCCACGCTTCCGTATTTCCCCATACCATACCAAAGTTCAGTATTTTATCTCTATTTTCAGATAGCATTGCAAAATCTGTAAGTGTTGACCTTTTTAACACTATGATGGTGCAAGAGACATTTGCTAACAGTTTGAAGATAAATTATTTTTTTAAAAAATTGTCATCCAGTTAGTATAAATTTGGCGGTTGTACAATGTAAAGTATAAAGATTGTAAACAACATTATTTAACATCTTTAAGTAAACTCACCAAGGTAGCAAAGAAATGTACTGTGGAAGTCTACACAATTATATGAAGTAGTGTCAGTTTCAAATAGCATCAATTCACATGAAAACCTAACATCTACTCATTATTCACCATGAAGAATGAAGAAAAAAAAATTGCTGCACTGTATCATAACTTAGTGATAATTTGACTCTGTAAAACTATAAAAAGTAGTCTTTATTTAGTATTATCTCCAGAATGGAGAGGTAATGAGAATCTATATAGTGTAAATTTCTATTAAAAATCATTTTGATTATGTGTGATAAGTTTCCTTCCGGCACAGTCCACATCTGAAAGTATTTGTTCTGTGTCCACTGGCCTCATTACTGTTCACATTTGGTAATGTTATTTTGATTCTCTTAAATTTCAGTTTTGAACATATAATTCCTAAATTTATTGTGTTGCAGTCTTCAAGAAGTTAAGTCGCAGCCTCAGAACATTCTGATGGATGCCATATTTGATGATCCCTGGACCAATGTTTTCAAGTAAGTCAGCTTTGCTTGTGTAGACTTGACAGACTTTCTCAAAATTTTTTGTTCCCTGTTTCACCACCAGAGAGAGTAAATTTCCAAAGACAATGAAACACTTGCTCTTTTTTATTTCTGACTAAGAAGCCAAATACAAATTTTTATAGATTTATCTTTGAAAATGCTTTCATAATGAAATAATTTCATGAAAGTGGTAATCCCCAATTCTGCTTCCTTAGGGAGCTGAATTTCCAAAAACACTAAAAACTGAGAAGTCAGATTCAGATTTTTATAGATGTAGCTTCAAGAATACTTTATTGATTCTGTGATGATGATTTACTTTCAGAAAATCTTTCACACACTATTTTTCTCTATAAGCAGTTGAATTTTCAAAAATACTGAAACAGTTTGTTGTTGTTTTTTTTTTTTTTTTTTTTTTTTTTTTTTTTTTTTTTTTTTTTTTTATTTGTGACTGAGAAACCAAATACCAATATTTGTAGTTCTAGCTTCAAGATTACTTCAATAATGATATATTTTCAGAAAACTTTTCATCCCCTAAGGAGTCAAACTTCGACTGATCTATTCTTAAACAATGTTTAAAATGTAGGATCCACACCCTCACCAAATTTCATGATTCTACACTTAGCGATTTTGGGTGGGTGGTAGTGGGTCAGTCAGTCAGTCAGTGAGGACATTGCCTTTTATATAGACAGTTAAAAACACACTATATGCTGATATTTTTTAAAAATGGAGGCACATTGTGCATTAAACATGTAGCAGCACTCAAACATCAATCAGCATTTTTCTGTCTGCCCAATAATACCTTGCTGCTTTTATTCACAGTGTAACATGTGTGCACCTATGTCTCACATGAATAACTTGCTTGGTATTTAATTCCAGTGCTTCAGTTTTTCATAAACATTGAATGTAATGTACTCTCTTCACAACTAAGTTTTGTCCATTGTGCAACATCATTTACTTATTGTCATCTTTTAAAGCCAAGTTACATGGGGAAATAAATTTTTTGGAGAACTATTTTGCTAATGTTGAAGTTCACTTTGTGCCACAAAATTAGTCCAGTTTTACTGTTCATAAAAAATAATAAACAGGACTGTGATTAAAGTTATCAGGGGAATGCTTATTGTGGACATTTGGTGACCTGATCTTCAAGATAACAACTTTAACCATCATGTCCCTCCCGTCATAATTTGCAGACCATTGAGTTGACTTAAATTCCCTGGAAGTCTGTTTTGTTGCCTTCTTTGTTACTGTTGCTCCTTGCTACCAATAATTTTAATGAGAATAGAAAGCCAGTGTGCTTGTATGCCAAGATCATTTCCACATTTGTCATTCCATACATACGAGGTGATTACCATCGCTGGTACATGGTTGTATCCTGTCATGGGACCAAGTTGCTGGCACTACTTGATATACTTGCACAGACTCCAGGAAGCTCATAGATAAATTTTTGAACAACTATCATAGATAGTATTAAGGCCTAACTATCAATGAAACAAGCTGTTCATTTAGTACTGGCAGTAGCAGAACAACTGTTTAGCTGAATGTTTTCCTTGTTGTCAAATCAGCTAGATCTTCGAGGAGCTGTTAGCTTTATCTATCCAAGTAAAGGATTACGGGAGAAAAAAGACAAGCCTTGGTACTCCTGTTTATGTATTTTTCCATCACATTTGTCAGCAGCAGAATCCAGCCTGAGATAAAATAATGATAAATGTCATGTTAAAGTAGGAGAAAATTGTCGCAGTGATGAGCAAATTCAAATGAACGTGTGGATTTTTATTTCTGCATGTCTCTGGAAGGCTACTTACTATTAGAACAAAAGTGCTATAAGGATAAGATTGTCCTGGAGCACTTCTTTGGGGGGAGGGGAGCAGTAGGAAAGGGCTTACATCTATAAAAAAATGACAGATATTAAGAGCAAATCCATAATTTGTGGAAAACATGAAGATGAATATTGGAATAGAGGCTTTTGAGGGAAGAAGAATCAAACAGAGCTATGGGTGAAACAAGGAAGGTGAAAAAGCAACAGGGGACAGGATAAAAGAGAGAGACAAAAGAAGAGTTTGTGGAACTGAGAAAAGAACAATAAATTTGTAAATTTATTTATATACTGTATTTATAATGATCACTATTGCTTGTCATACTTTTGTCAGCAAATTTCACTCTTAACCAATGTTTTGTTAGTATTTTATTCTTCTATCTGATATTACTGCTGACCTTCTAAGAATTCGATGCTTGAGTGATACTCTGTCTTATTCTTTCTTTCCTGTTTTATTTTATCCCATATGTTGTGTTTTTCAGCTATAGCTGCACCATAGAGGAATGCATTAGTCAGTAATTAAAACACTGTGTCATGTGACTGTGAAATTGATATTGAGAAGTGTACAAAATATATCTCGCCCCCCTGTCCCTTTCCCCCCTTCCCCTCCCTCCCCTCCCCTCGCCTCCCCTCCATCCTCTCCGACCCTCCTTGTGTGTGTGTGTGTGTGTGTGTGTGTGTGTGTGTGTGTGTGTGTGTGTTTTTCGCTATTAATATTTCAGTCATGACACTGATAACTGATATTCACCAGTTATCGTAAGTCAGTCCTCAGCCAGTTGTTACTATTTTCATTACCCCATTCTTTATTCTTTTATAAAACTATGAAATAAATCAAATATAAAAATAATGCTGAATTTTGTGACTTACAGTTCATTTCTGCAATGTATGCACAGTTATTTACTAATTACTTATACTTCAAACAATTTGAAAAACTGTGCCTGTTGGAATAACTATTAAAGAGTAATGTTAAGTATCATTAATGCTGTTATTGTATTGTTTTTTTTTATTTTTAGAGATGTATTAACAAAACGTGACTACATAAAGGTGAAGACCATAAGACTCCAAGGAATTCTTCTAAGTTTGTTTTGCCTTAGAAAACATTTGCTGCATGTGAGAGATATGGAGACACAATACACAAAAACTGGTTTAGGAGGTATCTGGGTAAGAGCCATTTTCTTTTCTTTCATTTGTTGAGGCATATTTAAAATGGGAGAATTGGGTTGTCAGTGATTCTATTACTAAAGTGTTTGACATTATTCACGACTTCATTTGGTGCACCTTTGTCTTTTAATTTAGTAAACTATAATTTCATTGTTAACTCATTCTTGTACATACCTGTTAATTTCTGAAATAAGAACTTTGATCATCCTTTAGTATATAATTTTTGCAGAAATAGTGTCCACACCTGAAAGATGATACATTAATGTCCCATCATATGCATACTGGGCTTGCTACTTATTGATTTCCTGAGATTAGACTACTTTGGATAACTAGGTTAGTTTTGTCTGCAGCTACCAGCCTGTGGCCAAACTGCACTTCTGTGCAGTATTTGCAGTAGTTGCATTGCTGTTTGTAATGTATTTTTGTATCATAATGGAACAGCTGGTGGGTTATAGATAATGGAAGGAGTAAAGTTAACAACTCACCAGATAGTTGAAGTACAGAGCCATCAGTAGGCACATAAGCAAGACAGAACATTGCTACATTTGCAACAACTCTTTCTTCATGTGTAGGATACTTCTGTGCTGTGGCCGAGGGAGCCATGCCAAATAATGTGCCCCAGGCAGAAACAGCTATGAACTTTATTTACACTCAAATGGAATACAACAAAACAAGTCATTCAGACTTGAATACACAGTACTTGGTTCCAGTCCACTGGTAGGCACTGATGTGCTAGGAAACTACTTATGAGGATGGCAAAGGTGCAGCTTTATCAGTGATGAGCAGTAGGGTTTGAGGATGATCCAGGAGAGATGTACCAGTGAGGTGAAGGCTCATAGCCAGCCAAATGTGGATGTGGCTGTTGTGGAGAAATAGCTCCCTCTGATGTACTGATGAGGTGGCTGGCAGAGGAGGGTGCAAGGTTAGTTGCACACAGACAGGCCACAGGTGTGACTGATGTTAAGCCCAGCATGGAGAACTTCGACTAGATGTAGAGGGATGGCTTGGGTGTGCCTCGAAGTGAGGGTATCAGTAGCCAGTATGAAGAAATTGAATGAGGATTGGATTGAAGACTCAGACATGACTCCAAGTAGGCAACAGTGCTGATCTACAGAAGATCAGATTGAGGGACCAGTTTTTGTAGTTGGCATGATGCCCAAGAGTGACTCCTAGCAAGGACTGGCTCTGATGGGCTGGGTGGTGTCCTTTATAGCTGCTCAGCAGAAGAATACTTCCACAATGATCAGCTATTATGTGATTGCAGTGCAAATTGCAGCACCTCTTGTGGGACAACAAACATGATGTGCTTGTATTTGTGGTCAAATTGTTTATCGTGCATGTCTGTGGTGGTGTTGGCAGCAGCCCACAATAAATTCCTGTATTGCATACCAGTGGAACCCAGGGAGGGTACTATAGGTACACATGGAAACTGCATCGCTATATTTTCCTGGCATATTACACTGTGCCAACACTGCAGCTCTACAAGGAATTGGGGGTTGTGTTGGGTGGTATGATTGAGATGAAAAAGGTGACATACTGAAACATCACATTTGTTTTATGCATGTTTTTCAAATGTTGGGATTTTATCAGAAGTTTGATCCTGTGTAGTGCTATCACAGTTCACCACAAGATGATTGATGCCTCTCTATTAAAGCACATAGTTTTTCTGGTTACAGCCAGACTGATTGAGGAACAATAATTAGATTGTGCAGATACAGCTGTCAAAGTGCTTGACAGGTCTTCATGCGTTACATGAAACCTTATAAGTTTCTTCATATGTATTCCTTGTACATGCGCACTAAATAAATGAGAAAGTTACAGTGTAACAGAAATTGCTGTAAAATCACGAAGGATAGTGATACAAAAGTGTCTTGAATTAAATGGCCACACTTCACCTAACGAAAATTACTGCATGTGGTGTTCTTAAAGGTTCCCTGTTAAGTTCTGTATGAATATTAACAATCTTCCATCAGATACTGCAAAAGGTCAAGTTTGTTTCATGTGCTGCAAGTATTGTGATACATGGCAAAGGAAATATCATTTTTGAATGAGCTGCTAACGAAATTTTCATTGAATAGCTGATCTACTCTCATTCAACTAAGAAAAGTTTATCACGTACACTTCATACTTATTGCCCAAGTCTAAAAGGAAACACCTTACACCTACTGTACCATATATTAATAAATTATTAGAAAAAAAATTAGATGGACTGGAAAGATTTAAACAGTGTGGAAACTGCCTCTTATGCAGCTATTAAGGTTAAAGCACTACTAATTATTTCAGAGAAAGTATTTGGAGCGGCTTAAAGGATATTGAGGTGCAAAATCTTCTAATTAATTTTGTAGATAAATCATTTCATCAGCTGACTTAAAGAAATTAGGATGCACTGTTGAAAAGAGTTGAGCATTCACAGTACGCACCTGAAAAGTATTTATGGAATATCAATCCTCTTATGGATAATAATGGAGAAGAACACATTGTTAGCTATTGTTCTTTTGTGGAGCTTAATTTTTACCTGTCATCCAACTGAATATAGATTCAAGAGGTGAGAAATTCAAATAGTTGAAAGGTACCCTTCATTGAAATGGGCCCTCCCCCCTTTTTGTAAGGTGAATTGAATATCATCCTGAAAAAGCTTTGTAAAATACAAAAGTGAGATTATCCTACTTGTTCTTACCCATTCTTGATGCCAGTAATTTGCTCCGTCTTATCTCTTTTCACTACCAGGCCATATTCCATGGTTAAATAAAATAACTAATTTTTCATGCTTGTTGGACTTGATTATTCATAGCCAATTGCTGATGACAATAATATCTTTAGTTCATATGCAAACATTTTATTTAAAGAAATATTTATAATTTAATATGGAACCACGCACACATTAAAATTCAAGCCTGCTAAAATTCTTTGTTTTAAGATTTAGATAGCAATTTTGAAAGCTCTCATTCTCCTCTTTCAAACAAACATTTTACTTTGTCCAAAAGCTTAATATTTCAAAAGTTATTTGTATTCAAAATTTATGTATCTAGAATTTCCAATCTTAAAATGTAATTCTTTCCAAAAATGTATGCTTTTACAAAAATATGATACTAGTTTATTAATTATGCCAATTAAAAAATTCCATTTTCTAGAAAGATCTTGATGAACTTCAGGGATCCCCTTGCATATTAAAACTTCCTCATAGACACAATTTATTCTACCATTCTCTAATTATAAACACGTTTACTTCATTTCCTAATATAGGTACATGTCTTTCACTTTTTCCACCTTTGTCTAAAAAGTAATAATCCAAACAGTGGAATGTCCTGAATGGAATAACAAAAGTAGGGAAAGGATAGATAGCTACTCATCTCACACAGGGTGGATTTGAGTCACAGACACAATGTATAAAAGACTGCTGATGTATTAAACTTTGTCCGAAGTATAAAACACACACACACACACACACACACACACACACACACACACACACACACACACACACACAAAACCATGTATGAGTTGGTTGTGCTTGTGTGAATGTGTGTATGTTTTGTATTTCAGAAGGATTTTGTGCCAAAGCTTAATATTTTAGCAGTATTTTTCATTATGCCTGTCTGCAACTCGGTACCTCGTCTATGTGGTGAGATACAATCTATCCTTTCAGTAGGTTTAATAGTTCTGTTCAGGGTGTAATTAAAGTCCAGGAACACTTTCAATTATTTATTGCACAAGAACTAAACATTTTACAGATGTCATACATACTGCAGTTTGATGAGAAACTCTGAAAGTTTTTTTTGCAAACATTCGATATGCGAACTATGGTGACCCAGCAGACGTCAGTATGGTAATCAAATTCTTGCCATACCAGTCCCAGCATGGCATCGTCGTCTGTGGCAGTCACTTCCCGTATTCTGTCCTAGAGCTCTGCTGCATCACGTGGTAGAGGCAGTACATACACCAGATCTTTAATGTGTCCCCACAGAAAAGTCACATGGAGTGAGATCTGGTCGTCGGGGAAGCCATTTCATGAAACAGCTGTCCGCTTCTGTTGCATGATGGATCCTTCGATGCGGCAGCACTGTGTGGTCAGGTACCCACTAATATCACAATGAAAATAGGGTTGACCCCATCCTGCTGAAAGATGAATGGAGAGTCCAATTGCATTTGAGGCATCAGCCATTGCTGCAACATGTCCAAATAGGAATATCCAGTAGTGACAGGGCTCTCAACGAAGAAGAATAGCCCCTACAGTTTTCGATGTGACAAGGCACAAAAAACATTTACCTTTGGGAATTCACGCTCAAATTCAATGCATTCGTGTGTATGCTTTGTACCCCAGATTCGAGAATTATGCTGGTTCACTTTCCCATTAGTGTGAAAACTGGCTTTGGTGCTAAAAATTAAGCGATCAGCAATGCCATCCCCTTCCTCATTCAGTTGTTGCAACTGCGAACAAAACTCAAAACATTTGTCATCGTCACCATTGAGCTTCTGCGCTAGCTCCAATTTTAATGGTTTCAGAGACAGCTTCTGTTGCAGGACTTCGCACACTGTCAGTGGAGCCACTTCGAGTTCATGGGATGCATGATGTACTGATTTCTTTGGACTCCTTATGAATGTCTTTCATATGCGCTCCACATTCCCTTCACTCGCTCTGGGACGTTTGCTTCTCTTTGCCAGACACAAGCAACCTGTCGTAACAGATTTGTTGTGCCATTGGTAAATGACCTTCCTTGTTTGTAGCTTCTTACCATAGTTCGTTCTAAACATCCATTGAACAGCTGTAGCACACTTGTTTTTGTCGAACACTGAAAGCTCACTCTGAACCTGAATTAACCGTGTTTGTGACTAGTGCTGACTATCAGCAAATTACCAGACTGTGCTGTGGTGGTACTCATCGGAAAAAAAGACTTCCAGGGTTTCTCTTCAAAATGGCATATGTATGATACCTGTACAATGTTTGGTTCTTGTGCAATAAATAATTGAATGTGTTCCCGTACTTTATGTACACCCTGTATTTTACCTTTCTGTAATACACACATCTATAAATAGGTGTCGTGCACACAGTAGCAGTCAGTCAGGACCAAGAAGTGAACTCAGACTGCCTTGTTCAGTATTTAATCATGTAAATTTCAGTCAGTTAGTGTTTGGTGATGAACCTGTGAAGTAATATGTTGGTCACTCAACACTTGGTAGTCATAAGGAATATAACTGTAGTGAGTCTGTACAGTATTATCAATTTTGCATTTAGCAAGCATAATGTAATGTTCTAAGTCAGTGTTACCACTTCTGAAACTTCTGTTAATTGGTGTAGCTTAATGACCTGTTTTACAATATTGGTATTTAAGACATATCAAGATAATTGATCATCAGTACTGAATATAGTGTTTATAAATTTGAAGAAAATGGAAAGAAAGTTTTAGTGTCATTTACATCTATTTAACAAATGTTCATTACATCAGATAACCATAGGAGTATGGTTAAAGAATATGTAGGAGGCTTGTGTTTGAGTCATTAGCCTTCTGAATGATTTGCTGCAACCCACCACGAATTCCTCTCCTGTCAGCCTCTTCATCTGAGTAGCACTTGCAACCTTTCAACTATCTGCTGGATGTATTCCAATCTCTGTGTTCCTCTACAATTTTTGGCCTCTGCAGCTCCCTCTAGTACCTTGGAGGAAATTCCCTGATGTCTTAGTAGATATCTTATCCTGTCCCTTCTCATTGCAAGGTTTTCCACATATTCCTTTCCTCTCCGATTCTGTGTAGAACCCCCTCATTCCTTACACTAATTTTCAACATTCATCTGTAGCACATCTCAGGTGCTTCGATTCTCTTCTGTTTTGGTTTTCCCACAGCCCATGTTTCTCTACCATTCAATGCAGTGCTCCAGACATACATTCTCAGAAATGTCTTCCTCAAATTAAGGCCTATGTTTGATACTAGTAGACTTCTTTTGGCCGGGAATACCCTTTTTGCCAGTGCTAGTCTGCTTTTGATGTCCACCTTGCTCCATCCGTCACTGATTATTTTGCAGCCTAGGTAGCAGAATTCCTTAACTTCATCTACTTCGTAACCATTAGTCCTGACGTAAAGTTTCTCGCTGTTCTCATTCCTGCTACTTCTCATTACTTTTGTCTTTTTTTGATTTACTCTCAATCCATATTCTGTATTCTTCAGACCAGGGCTTCCCAATCTTTTCAGCTGGCGGACCCCTTCTACAGTCGAAAATCCTTGGCGGACCCCTGGTCAATCAAGAGCACAGTAACTTTAAATTGCAGAGCGAAACCCATGGGAATGGAAAGCTGATCCCAGTGGAACCCTCACCCCCCGAAGTATCAATAGTCTTTGGAGCTTCTTGTGATTTTTCTTCCTTTGGTCATCCTCCTCCTCAATCATTTCAACTGGAAACTTCCCTTGTAGTGAAGGCGATGGAGAAACCGCACCCTTCTTCAATGATCTTGAATTCAGCCATGGATCCATGTTAGAAGTAATAAACTGGTCAAAAATCGACTTATGAAATAGGTAGTGCACTGACAAAGCAAGTTTCACATTTAACGATGCGTGGAGCCGCATATGTGCCAGCGAGCGCTGTGATTGGTGGAAAAAGCTCACTCCGCGCATGCGTAAAAGGTTTCAGCACATCTAGCGCCGTGATCCGGCGCACAAACGACCCCCGTACTGCTGCGAAACAGTCAATCAGGAAAGCCGCATTCTCTGGCAGTAAACTCTGTATGCGTTCTCACTTAGGAACCGCAAAGGCTGCTTGGGAATATGACCTGAAGTAAAAGTACACGTTTTACACACGAAAAAAAAATTGTGATGAATTTGATTTTCACATTTTTATTCAATAATTTTACTCATTATTTTACACGTTTTGGTCAAAGGTGACTGCGGACCCGCTAAAAAGAGCCGGCGGACCCCTAAAGGGTCCGCGGACTACACGTTGGGAAACCCTGCTTTAGACTGTTCATTCCATTCAGGAGATCATGTAATTCTTCTTCACTTTCACTCAGGATAGCAATGTCAGCAGTCAATTGTACCATTGATATCCTTTCACCTTGAATTTTAATTCCACTCCTGAAACTTTCTTCTATTTTCATTCATTGCTTCTTCGATGTACAGATTGAACAGTAGGGCCAAAAGATTAAATCCTTGTCTTACACACTTTTTAATTCAAGGACTTCGATCTTGGTCATCCACTCTTATTATTCTTTCTTGGCTCTTGTACCTTGTCATATAGTTTACCCCTATTTTTCTCATAATTTTGAACATCTTGCACCAGTTTACATTGTCGAATGCTTTTTCCAGGTCGACAAATCTATGAACGTGTCTTGACTTTTCTTTAGTCTTGCCTCCATTATCAACCGCAGCATCAGAGTTGCCTCTCTGGTGCCTTTACCATGCCTAAAGCCGAACTGGTCATCTAACACATCCTCAATCTTCTTTTCCATTCATCTGTATATTATTCTTATCAGCTACTTGGATGCATGAGCTGTTAAACTAATATTGCGATAATTCTTGCAGCTGTCAGCTCTTGCAGTCTTCTGAATTGTGTGTATGATATTTTTTCCAAAAGTCAGATGGTATGTCACCAGTCTCATACACCCTACACATCAAGCTAAATAGTCATTTTGTTGCCACTTCCTCCAACTTTAGAAATACTGATGGAATGTTATCTATTTTTTCTGCCTTATTTGTTCTTAAGTGCTCCAAAGCTCTTTTAAATTCTGATTGTAATACTGGACCCCCTATCTCCTCTAAATCGACTCTCTTCAATCACGCCAGACAGATCTTCCCCACTTAGAGGCCTTCAGTGTACTGTTTCCATATATCCACTCTCACCTCTGCATGTAACAGTGGAATTCCTGTTGCACTCTTAATGTTGCAACCCTTGCTTTTAATTTCACCATAAGTTGTTTTCACTTCCCTGTATGCTGAATCAGTACTTCTGACAATCATTTGTTTTTTGGTTCCTTCACATTTTTGGTGCAGCCATTTCATTTAAGCTTTATTTCATTCCTCAGTGACTTGTATTTCTGTATTCATGAATTTCCCTGAACATTTTTGTACTTCCTTCTTTCATCGCCCAACTAAAATATTTCTTCTGTTACCCATGATTTCTTCCCAGTTACCTTCTTGGTATCCATGTTTTTCTTTCCAACTTCTGTGATTGCTCTTTTTAGAGATGTCCATTCCTCGTCAACCTCCCATGGGGCCCACAGTCCTTTTGTGGGTACGTGTGTGGCATGCACGGGGCCCTGAGCTATTGCAGTCTCCTTTCCTTTCCCTATCCTTACTCTTTTGTCCCTGCCCACTCTTTTCCTTCTTAGTGGACTTCTTTATGATGGCCTGGCTATCCTCCTAGCTTTGTTAGGTCTGTGCTATTGTTTAGTTTGCTGTTTCCATCTCCTTTTCGGTGTTTTTGGTCCCTTTTGGGTTTGACCACCATTCCCAAAATTTTCCGTTCAGTGTGAACCATTTGGGGATGAACTCCCTACCTAGCTTCCACGGTGCAGGTTCCTCTCCACCTCCCCCCCCCCTTTCCCTTTGCACCCTGGCCCCCCACCTGATAGGTCACTAGCATGGTAGCCAGTCTGTGTGGTGGGGCTGTTAAGTACCCACTTGGCTGAGCCCCCTGAAACCACAAGGATCACACTGCTAGTACCTGAGCTGTTAATGCCTCGTGTATGCCCAGGAGTCGATGCTCATCAGTTTGGGGCACCAGAACTGCCGGCAATGGCTGCAGTGCCAGATGGCCCTTGCTGTGTCTGGGTGGCACCCACGGGGCAAGCCCCTGATCGGAGTGGGTGGTACTAGGGCGGACGCCTTGCAAATGAAGTGTCAAAAGCTTCAACATCTTGGCCATTCTGTGGCTGTCTCTAAGAGTGGTAGCAGATGTGACACTCCTTCTTCTGATCCTTCAGCCTTCCTCTCCCTGGCCACCCCCTGGGAGGAGGGTCAGGCTCGCCAGCTTGGGTTGAAACCTTTCCCTCGGTACCTCGTTTGTACCAGGACGGATTGCGTAAGTTTTGCCATGACCAAGCCTTTGTTTTTCGTGGAGACGATTGAAGATAAGTATGGCGAAGTGGAATAGAGGAGTAAAATGCAGTCCGGTGCTTTGCTCATAAAGACATATTCTGCTGCCCAACTGATGCCCTGCGTGCTTGTGACCGTCTCGGTGATGTCCCAGTCTCCGTCACGCCCCATCAATCTTTGAACTGGGTACAGGGCATTATTTTCCACTGAGATCTTCTTCTCCAAACTGATGAGGAGCTCTGTTCTCACCTTGAGTGGCGAGGGGTTAGTTTTATCCGCCATGTGCAGCGAGGCCCTCCAAACAATCACACCACTACAGGTGCCTTTATCCTGGCCTTCGAGGGGTATGTCCTCCCAGAGAAGGTCAAGGTAATGGTGTATCAGTGTGATGTAAAACCTTATATTCCACCACTGATGAGATGCTTCAAATGCTACGGTTTGGACACACGTCTTTCCGCTGTACCACTGATCCCCTCCGTGGTGACTGTGGGTGCCTCCTCCATGAGGTGGTCCCCCACCAGTGTGTGTAAATTGTCATGGACATCATTCTCCACACTTGCCTGTATGCCCAATGTTTGTGAAAGAAAGGAGGATTCAAGAGTACAAAACCTTAGATCGGCTCACCTACACTGAAGCTCGTCAAAAGTATGACCGGCTCCATTCCATGTCTATGTCTTCTACTTTTGCTTCTGTTATGTTAATTCCCCCTCCTCTTCCAGCTCCACTCCATTTACCCCATGCCTTCAGCCTCCTCCTCCCTCTCCTACTCCCCCTCCCCGTCAGTACTAATACCCACCACTTCGGGTGCTGCTGCCCCTCCCCTGCCGGGGAAGTGCTTCCCTCCTTCGGCAGCCGCCAGTACTGGAGCTCCATCCCGGGACTCCTCTTCCTGGCACCCTCATGAAAGGCGATGTACTGCTCCACATCGGCAGCGCGATCCATGGCCAGTGGGCGCCAAGAATGCCCAGTGTAATTCCGTGCCCGCCCTCACTGAAGTGTGCCCTTCTCTTCCTTCCCAAGAGAAGCAGAAACGCAAGAACAAGGGCATGGCCCTTCCGGTACCCCCTGAGGTGCAGCTTTCCCCTCCTCCAGTCAGTGAACCAACAGTGTCTGACCCCACCTACATGGATATTACCCCATACTTATTGGTGACAGATGGCGACTCCGGTCCCTTCTCTTCCCCTTTGGACTCTGGCTTGAGAATCCTCCGTAAGAATTGTAATGGGTATTTGCATCATCTTCCAGAGTTGCAGGCCCTTCTTTCCTTCTACTCTGCCGCTTGTATTGCTCTCCAGGAGACCCATTTTGTCAATTCTTACTCACCTGCCATTCGTGGGTTCCGCACTTTCTGTCGGAACCGAATTGGCCCTTTGTGTGCTTCTGGCGGTGTTTGCACCAGGAAGCCACTGCTGTCAGTGTCCATTTGGCCACTCCAATGACAATCTGTAACCTCTACCTCCCACCTGACAGGCCGCCCACATCCCAATCCCTCACTGCCTTTCAACAACTCCCTTCTCCCTTCCTGCTATTAGGGGACTTTAATGCCCAAAACCCTCTTTGGGGTAGTCGTACGACCCGTGAAAGGCAAAGGTCCCGAGTTCGAGTCTCGGTCGGGCACACAGTTTTAATCCGCCAGGAAGTTTCAGTCGTACGACTACTTCCCTGGGCAGGAGAGTTGAAGCTGTTCTGGCAGGGCTTGACCTCTGTTTACTAAATACAGGTGCTCCCACACACTTAAATGTGGCGCACAGCACTTTCTCTACCATTGACCTCTCCATCTACAGTCCTGGCCTTCTTACCTCCATTCAGTGGGGAGTCCACGATGACTTATGTGACAACCACCATTATCGGATTATTTTGACCTTCCTTCAGTGTGTCTCACTTCGTCACCCTCCCAGGTGGGCCATATCTAAGGCTGATTGGGGTGCCTCCTCCTCTGCTCCCATCCCCCCTGTATTGCCCCATGACAGTGTTGATGAATCTACTTAGACTTTGACTGCTGCCAACCTTTCAGCAACCCCTTCTTCCTCAGGTTCCCCATGCCGGAAGATGGTCCCTTGGTGGACTCTGGAAATTGCTGCAGCAATAAAAGACTGCCGCTGTGCTCTTCAAAACTTCAAGCGGCACCCTTCTACTGTTCTTCTTCAGGTCTTTAAACTACTCTGCACCCGGGCCCACTACCTAATCAAATCTCAGAAACGGATTTATTGGGAACAAAATGTAGCTGCCATAGGACCACATACCCCCTCTTCACAAGTTTGGGTGAAACGCAGGCAAATTTTTGGCCACTGTGCTCCCACCGGGGCTGCAGGAATTTCTGTGCATGGTGTTGTCCTTACTCTAGTACCTTCCGCCGTGGAAGTCGAACACGCGGCAGAACAAATGGACGTGGTCAGCCCATAGAGGGCTCCGCCTCCGCGGAGGCTATTCCGCGCAGCGGCTCTCGCGCAATGAGGGCGCCACTGCTAAGCCACGTGCAGACAGCGGCCAATAGCTGCTCCCTCCAGTTTCGTATGTAGGGACCCGCTCTGCCCTAGTCCAGCCAGTCTCGTACTCGCTCTGGATCTCGCTTCTATCTCGGCGGTACTGCATTCTGGTCGTTGCTTGTTGTTGACATTTGCCTGGCTCTGGTTCCGAGTGGATTTACGTTTGGTGTTGTGGTTTCCACTAGCCTCCGTTGTTTATCTCTTCCTTGTTGTGTCGCTCATAGTCGGTCGTGGTCGGTTGTTGTCAGTTGTCGTTGGTCTGTCATCCGACTCGTCCTGTGTTTACCCTGTGGTGCGTGCTCGACCACCGGCGGCTTCCCCGCCTGGCGGCTCAGATCCGCGGCCCAAGGCGTTCCCGCTGTTGGTTGTGGTTACTACATTTGGTGACATGGTAAACGGAACATAGGAGTATGGAAGAGAAATTACTCACTCTTTTAGAGCAACAGCAGCAGCTCGTGTGACAGCAGCAGTTGGAGGTCTTACAAACCTCACTGCGGTTGCTCTCGGGCAGGGTCAATAAGTGGGATTCCCTCCCACCTCTTTCCCCAGGTGCCCTGCTTTCAGACACGTTCCCACGTCCTCCATCGTTCCCACCATTCGACGATGCAAAAGAGGATTGGGAAACGTACCTGCATCGTCTGAAGCAACATTTCACAGCCTTTCAGGTGTCGGATGACTCTCTGCAGCGGTCGTTGTTCTTGTCTTGGGCCTCACTGGACACGTTTTTGTTGCTCCGCAAGTTGGCACCGTTGGCCGACCCCGTGGCTCTCTCCTTTCACGAGATCTGTGTGCTGCTAACTAACTATTATTCCCAGCAATACCACGTGGTTGCGTCTCGCTTGGAATTCCATCAATACCACAAGCAGCCGGGTCAGTCCTACCGTTCCTGGGTGACGGATTTGCAAGGCCTCAGCCGCAAAAGCAACTTCACGTGCATCAATCAGCAGTGTGTGGCGTCATATGCAGATTCGTTAATTCGGGATGTGGTCGTTCAACTGGCGCCCGATCCAGAGGTCCTCACTGTGGCGTTAAAGTTGGACAACCCCTCATTGGAAGACATTCTGCGTGTTGCCCATTCCTTCAAAATTGCTCAAGCGGCGAACGAGCGTCTCATGGCGCGGCCCCAGGTGGCAGCGGTCGAGTCCACTTCCCGCTCCACTCCTTATCGCCGTCGATGGAGCGCAGTCTCCAGAGGGCACCGCCGTTAAGATTCCTCGCTGTCTGACGTCTTTATGGCGTCCGAACCGCCGGTCACCCCTCAACGTCGGCTGCGTGGCCCTCTCCTGTCGTGCCCCCAGTGCTTCTCGGCCCACACTCGAGCTGACTGTCCCCATCGCTGGAAGACCTGTTCGCTCTGTGAGAAAGAGGACCACCTTCGATCTGTCTGTCGTAGCCACTCGACCCGCCCCCGTCCCGCCCCTGCGGGCCAGCAGGAGGCCGTCCATGCTTTACGCGCAGTCGCCCCTCGGACGGACACATTGGCTCAAAAGTTATTCCTCACCCTACGCATCTTTAACGAGGACGTCCGTTTCCAGGTCGATATGGGGGCCACAGTTTCTTTGGTCAATCTGACGACGTATGCACGTCTCGGGTCTCCAGAATTGTCCCCACCCTCTCGGAGGTTGGTCACCTACAGCGACGGTTCCATCGCTCTCCGTGGGCAGTTTTCTGTTATGGCCATCTATAAAAACGTTCCCCGGCCCCTTACCCTATTTGTGGTGGACCACCCGTCGGCTTCGAACATTTTTGGACTAGATGTGTTTACACGGTTTGCCTTTTCCATTCAAGATGAAGTGCAGTTCGTTTCAACTACGGTTCCATTTCAGGACCTAGACGATCTGTGCGCGTCCTTTTCCTCCCTGTTTTCGGCAGACCTGGGCTGCGCTTCAGATTTCCAGGCACACATCACTTTACTGCCGAACTCATGGCCTCGCTTTTGTCAGGCTTGGCCTATTCCGGTAGCTTTGTGTGCGGCCGTCAAGCAGGAACTCGATCGGCTCCAGGCTGCGGGGGTTCTTGAGCCAGTACAATCGGGTGCCTGGGCAACGCCATTAGTGGTCATCAAGAAGCCCAATGGATCGCTTCGTCTTTGTGGGGATTTTGGGGCTATGGTCAACGCTCAGTCTTTGGTCGAAACTTATCCCATTCCTCGACAGGAAGACCATCTCGCTAAACTGGCAGGTGGTGAGTACTTTTCTAAGATTGATCTGGCAGAAGCCTATCACCAATTGCCGTTGGATGAGGAATCGCAGGCCATCGTCGTCATCAACATGCCTTTCAGTCTCTATAAATACAAGCGTCTTCCGTTTGGCATTTCCTCTGCCCCAGCAATTTTCCAGCGGTATCTCGAGCAACTTGCGCAACCAATACCAGCTTGTGTCAATTACCTCAATGATATCTTAGTCACGGGGTGCACGTGCCAGGAACATCTGGGCAACCTCAGTACCTTATTTCAGGCCCTGCAGTCTGCGGGTTTACATTGTCGACTGGAGAAGTGCACTTTTTTTAAACCGGAAGTGGAGTACTTAGGACATTGGCTCAGTAAAGATGGCATTCGCCCTTTGGACCGCAATGTCGCAGCCATCGATGCCCTTCCCCGTCCACAAAACTTATCCGAACTCCAGGTATTTTTGGGGAAAGTCAATTATTACTTAAAGTTCTTACCCCAAGCCGCCCACGTCGTGCATCCCCTAAATCGCCTGCGTCGCAAAGGGGTACCTTACACATGGACTTCTGCCTGCGATCAGGCTTTCACCCGCCTGAAGACGATGCTGAAATCTGCCCCTTGCCTGACGCCTTTCTCTCCGGATCGTCCCTTGGTGGTGGTAGCCAATGCCTCAGCATAGGGGATTGGGGCAGTCCTGGCACACAGGAATGAGGATGGGTTGGAACAACCTGTGGCATATGCATCCAAGACGTTAACCCCTGCGCAAAGGAATTACTCTCAGATCAAAAAGGAGGCTCTTGCCATTATTTTTGCAGTTCAGAAATTTCACATTTACCTGTTTGGGGTGCGGTTCACCCTCCTCACGGATCACAAGCCCTTAGTGTCACTTTTCGGGCCCCATTCGCACCTCCCAGAACGGACGGCTCAGCGTCTTCAGTGCTGGGCGTTGTCCTTGCGTAATTACACTTACACCATCCGCTATAAGCCCACCAGTCAACACACTACTGCAGATGCCTTGTCACGTCTCCCAGCAGGACCCGATCCAGCGTTTGACCAGCAGGAAGTCCTGTGCTTCCACATCGACTCTGCCCGCCGGGAGACTCTCGATGGATTTCCCCTGACACCCACGCAAATTGCCGCTTCCACGTGCAGGGACCCCATTCTGCGGCAAGTCATCCGCTATGTGACCCATGGTTGGCCTCCCTACCTTACCCGACATTTCAAAACTGACTTCAGCCCGTGGCGTCACCCCTCACACAGACTTTCGGTGATGGAGGACGTCCTCCTGTTGTCCACGGACTCGGACGCCCATCGGGTGATCATCCCTCCGGACTTGCGCCACCGCGTCCTGCACTTATTACACCGCGGACACTGGGGGATGTCTCGCATGAAGGCGTTGGCTCGACGACATGTCTATTGGCCAGGGATCGATGGAGACAAAAGTCCTCCACAATCTTTCGCGCCCTGGCCAACACCCGGCCAACCCTGGGACAGGATCCATCTCAATTTTGCAGGCTCCATGTGGCTCCTCATCATTGATTCCTATTCCAAATACCCATATGTGGATTGCATGGCGTCCACCACCACTGACGCCACCCTCACCGCCTTGGCCCAGGTGTTGGCCATTGAAGGCCTTCCTCAGATGTTGGTCACAGATAACGGGCCCCAATTCACGGCGTCCTCGTTCCAGGCCTTCTGCTCCGCTAACGGTATCAAACACATTCGCTCTCCCCCCTTCCATCCTTCATCCAATGGCGCGGCGGAACGCCTGGTCCGCACTTTCAAACAGCAGCTGATGAAATCGGTGGAGCCGTCAGCCACCACTTCGGCCCTCACCTTGTTTCTAAGCACCTATTGCACTACAACGGTGGCTGGTCATAGTCCTGCCGAACTCCTTCACGGGCAACCACCTCGGACCCTCCTCCACCTGCTGACACCATCCCCTTCTGGGCCCCGCTCTCGCTCCTCCCGGCGCTACGCCTCAGGCATGGCCGTGTGGGCCCGCTCCTATGGCAGCACACCTGCATGGACGCCCGCTACGGTGACAGCGGATCATGGGTGGCGAGTGACGACCATACAGACACACAGAGGGCTCGAGCGTCGCCACCATAACCAACTCCGCCCTCGGGCCCCTGCCTTGGTTCCTTCCCCACCGCCTTCCCTGCTTCCTGGTGCGGACACATCCCTTGAGGTGGAGCCCTTCCCTTCAACCTCCATCTCCTCACCGGCTCTGCAGGCACCCCTTCTGCCTCACCGGGGTATAGAGACGCCCACTGACCCCCTGCCCTCTGGTGACACCTTGATGGATGCCGCAGACAGTCTGCCCTCCCCTCCCCCAGTGGTCCCTCCAGACGTCTCACAACCCATGCCCTCGTTCCGCCCGCCTCAGCATTGTCCGGAGCATTTCCGCCCCTATGCACCAATTTCGGGGGGGGGGGGGGGGGGGGGGGGGGGGGAGGGATCTAGTACCTTCCGCCGCGGAAGTCGAACACGCGGCAGAACAAATGGACGTACTCAGCCCATATAGGGCTCCGCCTCCGCGGCAGCTATTCAGCGCAGCGAGGGCGCCACCGCTAAGCCACGTGCAGACAGTGGCCAATAGCCACTCCCTCCGGTTTTGTATTTAGGGACTGGCTCTGCCCTAGTCCAGCCAGTCTCGTACTCGCTCTGGATTTCGTTTGTATCTCGGCGGTACTGCGTTCTGGTCGTTGCTGCTCGTTGTTGACATTTGCCTGGCTCTGGTTCCAAGTGGATTTACGTTTGGTGTTTTGTGTTGTGGTTTCCACAAGCCTCCGTTGTTTATCTCTTCCTTGTTGTGTCGCTCATAGTCGGTCGTGGTCGGTTGTTGTCAGTTGTCGTTGGTCTATCGTCCGACTTGTCCTGTTTTTACCCGGTGGTGCGTGCTCGACCGCCGGCGGCTTCCCCGCCTGGCGGCTCGGATCCGTGGCCCAAGGCGTTCCCGCTGTTGGTTGTGGTTACTACACTTACCAATCCGGACTTTGCAGCAGAAAATTTCGCCCAACACTTTGCTCAAGCTTCGGCATCAGCTCAGTGTCCGCCCATGTTCCTTCTCCTGAAAGAGCGCTCAGAACGACTGCCTTTGTCTTTTGTTTCTCGCTGCTCGGAGCCATATAATGCTCCATTCAGCGAGTGGGAATTTTCCATTGACTTCGCCCTTTGTCTTGACGTGGCTCCTGGACCAGATCAGATACATAATCACCATTGTATACTGACCCTTCTCAACTGTCTGTGGAGTGAGGCAGTCTCTCCTACCCAGTGGCAGGAAAGCATTGTTGTTCCAGTGTTGAAGCCAAGGAAGCTGCCTCTTCAAATGGATAGCTACCATCCAATTAGCCTAAAACACCCTCTACAAGCTCCTTGAACACATAGTGACTCGGCGGATGTTTTGGGTCCTTGAATCCCATGACCTTTTGTCATCAACTCAAACTGGTTTTCGCTGTGGCCACTCTACTGTGGATAACTTAGTGCACCTGGAGTCTGCTATCCAGTCGGCTTTTGCCCATCGGCAACATCTCCTTGCAGTCTTCTTTGATCAGCATAAAGCCTATGACACCACCTGGCACCACCACATCCTCACCACCCTTCACGAATGGGGCCTTTGTGGCGCTCTGCTTATTTTTATCCATAACTTCCTTTCTTGTCGCTCTTTTCGGGTCCAAGTTGGCTGCTGCTACAGTGCTCCCCCATTGGCAAGGAAATGGGGTTCCACAGGGTTCCATGCTGAGCGTCCCTATCTTTCTCATAGCCATTAATGGTCTGGTGACAGCTGTTGGGCCGACAGTCTCACTCTGTGTATGCTGACGATTTTTGTATCTACCTAGCTTCCTCCATAATGGGCACTACAGAATGCCATCTACAGGGGGCAATCTGCCGGGCGCACTCATGGGCTCTCTCCCATGGCTTTCAGCTTTCGGCGGCCAAGACATGACTTGCATTTCTGCCGTCGCCGTACAGTCCATCCCCATGCGGAACTGTTCCTCGATGGCCAGCCCTTCGAGGTAGTGGACACCCATCGCTTCTTGGGTCTGGTCTTCGATGCCCAGTTGACATTGTTCCCTCATCTTCGCCAGCTGAAGAGGACGTGCTGGTCCCATCTCAATGTTCTTAGGTGTCTGTGCAGTACCGCCTGGAGTGCATACCACTCTGTTCTCCTGTGATTGTATCAAGCATTGGTCCAGTCTCGTTTAGACTATGGAAGTCCTGTCTATGGTTCTGCGTTGCCTACAACGCTGCGGATCCTAGACCCCATCCACCACTGTGGGGTCACACTTGCGACTGGTGCCGTCCGGACTAGCCCCGTACTTAGCCTTCTCGCAGAGGCAGGGATTCCACCACTGCAAGTTTTGCACCAACAGCATATGATATCTTATGCGCTCCACATTCGCTGCAACCCAAAGCACCTTAATTATGGTATCCTTTATCCAGACATGGAGATCACCCTGCCGCAGAGGCGGCCACGATGTGGGCTTACCATGGCTGTCTGCATTCAGTCACTCTTTTGTGAGCTCCAGCAATTCCCTTTACGGCTTCTCTTCTCTGCTCACGCACATACCCCTCCTTGGAGCATCTCTCGGACACAGCTCTGTCTTGATCTCTCAGGTGATTCAAAGGATTTTGTCCCTCCGATGGCTCTTCACCACCAATTCTATTGTCTCCTCATTTCATTCCAGGGTTCAGAAGTGCTTTATACTGATGGCTCCATGGTTGCTGGCCGCACTAGTTTTGCTTGCACCTATGAGTGACTCACAGAACTTCGTTCCTTGCACGATGGATGTAGTGTTTTTACTGCAGAATTGGTAGCCATCTTGTGTGAACTTGACCATATCTGCTCCTGCTCAGGACTATCCTTCACTATCTGTAGTGACTCATTGAGCGGTTTGCACACTATCGGCCAGTGCTTACCTCGCCACCCATTGGTCATCGCTATCCAGGACTCCCTTTCTCTCCTTGTTCAACGTGGATGCTCGGTGGTTTTCATTTGGACCCCAGGCCATGTTGGGATTGCTGGCAATGAACTTGCCGATCGACTGACTAAGTTAGATACTACCAGGCCATCTCTTGCTATTGGCATTCCGGGAATAGACCTTCGCTCGGCATTACGTCGTCAGGTTTTGGGCCTTTGGGATGCAGAATGGCATACTCTTTCTTCGCCGAACAAGTTCAGGGCGATTAAGGATTCTACAACTCCGTGGCAGTCCTCCTCCTGGGTCTCTCATAAGGCCTGTGTCATCCTATGCCAGCTCTGCATTAGCCATACTTGGATGACTTACAGTTATCTCCTCCGTTGTGAGGACCCCCATCTCTGTCGTTGTGGATCGATGTTGACTGTGGCTCACATCTTATTGGAGTGCCCCAACTTAGCCACCCTGCGATGCACTTTCAGCTTTCCAGACTCGTTACCCCGGGTGTTAGCTGACAATGCCTCAATGACAGATCTCGTTTTACGTTTTATTCCTGATGGGAGTTTTTATGGTTTTATTTAAGGGAGGGACCGTCCACCTTATTGGTGAGTGGAGGGGATGGCAGGCCCTCTTGCTCCCCCTTTCGCCCCCACTGGATTGGCTTCAACTGGGTTTGGTGGTTCACCCCAGCCCTCTGCCTTCACACTCCTTTCCTTATGGGGTCTGTTATGTCTTGAGCATCTCTCTTGTCTCCTGTGCGTCTTCCTTCACACCCGTCATTAGTCACTTTCTTTCCCTCACCTCATCTTCCATTCTTTGCCTTCCTCTCCTGTCAATAGTTTATCATTGTATGGATGTTGTGGTTCCCTCTTTTAATGTGGGATTTTACCGGTTGTAGTTAATCTAAGGTTGGAGGGACTGATGACCGCGTAGTTTGGTCCCTTCTCCAACCAACCAACCAACCAACCAACATCCATTCTTCATCAGTTGTACTGCCTACTGAGCTAATCCTTATTGCTATATCTAAAGCCTTAGAGATCTTCAAGCATACCTTGTCATTCCTTTATACGAGGTGTACATGAAGTCCGGGAACACTTTGTTATTTCTTGTACAAGAACAAAGCATTATACAGATATCATTCATATGTCATTTTGAAGAGAAACCCTGAAAGTTTTTTCATGTATACCGCCACAGCCTAGTTTGGCAATTTGCCAATAGTTTGCGCTAGTCACAAACATGGCGAGTTCAGGTGCGGAACGAGCTTTCTGTGTGTTTGAGTTTGGCAAAACCAAGTGTGCTACAGCTGTTCAATGGATGTTTAGAATCAAGTACGGTAAGAAGCCACCAACAATGAAGGCCATTTACCTCTGGCACAACAAATTCGTTACAACAGGTTGCTTGAGCCCGGCAAAGAGAAGCAGACGTCCCAGTGTGAGTGAAGTGAATGTGGAGCGCGTACGGGAGATTAGCACGGACTATTGGCAAATTTCCAAACTATGCTGTGGCGGTATACATGGGAGGGGCAGGGGGGGGGGGGAATCTTCCAGGGTTTCTATTTAAAATGACATATGTATGATATCTGCACAAAGTTTGGTTCTTGTGCAATAAATAATTGAAAGTGTTACTGGACTGTGTGTACACCCTGTACTTCGGTATCCCACTTCTTGCATATTTATTCTTCCTGACTAATGTCTTAAACTTCAGCCTATTCTTCATCACTTCTACATTCTGATCTGAGTCTATATCTGCTCCTGAATGTGCCTTACAATCCATTATCTGATTTTTGAATCTCTGTCTGACCATGATGTAAGCAAACTGAAATCTTTCCATATCACCCAGCCTTTTCCAAGTATACCACCTCCTCTTGTGATTCTTGAACAGAGTATTCGCTATTACTAGCTGAAATTTATTACAGAACTCAGTTAGTCTTTCTCCTCTCTCATTCCTTGTCCCACGTCCATATTCTTCTGTAATCTTTTCGTCTACTCCTTCCCCTACAACTGCATTCCAGCACCCCCTGACTATTAGATTTTCATCTCCCTTTGTGTATTGTATGACCCTTTCAATATCCTCATATATTTTCTCTACCTCATCATCTTCAGCTTGCAACATCGGCATATATACATGTACCATCATTGTTGGTGTTGGTTTCCTGTCGATTCTGATAAGAATAACCCTTTCACTGCACTGTTCACAGTAACACATTCTCCACATTACCTTCCTATTCATCGCGAGTCCTACTCCAGCTACACCATTTTCTGCTGCCGTTGATATTACCCTCTACTCATCTGACCAGAAATCCTTGTCTTCTTTCCATTTCACCTCACTGACCCCAACTATATCTAGACTGAGCCTATCCATTTCCCTTTTAAAATTTTCTAGCTCCCCTACCACGTTCAAGCTTCTGGAATTCTATGGCCCAACTCATAGAACATTATTCTTCTGGTGGTTGTTCAATCATTTTCTCATCACCTTCCCCTTGGCATCCCCTGCCAGAGATAGGAATGGGGACTATTCCAGGACCTTTTGCCAATGGAGAGATGTTCGTGACACTTTTTCAATTACAGGCCACATGTCCCGTGCATAAATGTTGTGTGTCTTTAACACAGTGGTTCTTATTGCCTTCTGCATCCTCTTGCTGTTGATCATTGCTGATTCTTCTGTTTTTAGGGTCAGTTTCCCACCCCAAGGACAAAAGTGTGCCCTGAACCTCCCTCCACTTGTTTGTCCTCTTTGACAAGGCCATTGGCAGAATGAGGGTGTCTTCTTATGCTGGAAGTCTTTGGCCACCAATGCTGATTATTAATTAAAATTTAAGCGTTGGCTGGTTTCAGACACGGGACCAAGGACATTTCAATTAGCAGTCAATGAGGAATGGGGTAGATTCAAGGGAACATTAGTAAGTGCGGTGGAAGCAATATGTGGGAGGATAAGCAACAAAAAGAGATAGAAAGAAACACCCTGTGGAATGATAAAACAAAGGATATAGTATAGAAGAAGAATAGAGTCTATAGGGTGTAGTTCCAGAAGAGGGCAGGAGGGACAAGAGAAGAGTATCAAGCAAGAAAGAAAGAAGCAGAAAGAGTGGTGGTGGAGGAGAGAAGAAAGTGGATGGAACAGTGGACCAGAATGGAGGAGGAGGATAGTGAAGGTTGAAGAAAGGTGTTATATGAGATGATTAAAAGTAAGAGGAAGAACAGTACTACAGACTATGCCCGACTGGTGAACAAAAGTGGGAGACCTGGGTGAGGAGAAACAAGCTGAGGAGAAAAAAGAGGAGGAACAGCAAATAGAAAAAGACCTTACATGGGGAGAAGTGGGAGAGGCATTGGGCAAGATGAAGGGAGGGAAGTCACCAGGGTTGGATGAGCTAAGTGTAGAGATGGTGAGAACAGCAGGAGAGGTGCTATAACGAGTAATGAAAATAGTGTTGAGACAGATGATGATCCCAGAAGACTGGAAGAAGGGAATAATTGCCCCGATCTTTAAGAAGAGAAATAGAAGAGAGTGCAATAACAATCAGGAAGATAACATTGATGAGTCATTGTGCAAAGATTTTTGAAAGAAATTTGGAAGCAAGAATTCGGGCAAAATTGGGGGGGGGGGGGGGGAGGATGAGATAGGAGCAACGTGGCTTCAGAACATGGTGGATGTAATTTTTGCTGTAAGACAACTGATGATTTGGAGGATAAGGAGGAGGAAGTACAAGAGCAGTTGGATGTACGGAAATGAACAGTACAAGAATATGGGATGAAATATAATATAAGTAAGAGTGAGATGATTATCACAACGAGAACAAAGGAGAGAGGAACAACTGCAATAACGATTGGTGGGGAACAATTGAGGAGAGTGGAGAGTTTCAAGTACCTAGGAAGCCTTATGCAGGAAGATGGAAAAACAACAGAGAAATAACTGAGTGGGGGAGAAAAGCAGAAGCATTTGGGAAGAGTGTCAGAAGCCTGATACGGAGTAAGGATGAACCCCAAATCAGTAAAAAGGTTATATACCGGTCATACTACATCCTAGTCCTGACATATGCATCCGAGACCTGGGCTGTGAAAGGAAGAGAGAAAAGCAAAGTACAAGCTAGTGAGATGAAATTCTTGAGGAACAGTATTCGAGTGACAAAGATAGACAGGTTAAGAAATGAGAGGATCAGACAGTTAATGAAGTTGGAACCATTACTGGAGGAGATAGAGATATCGAGGCTGAGATGGTACGAACATGTTAAACGAATGGAGGAGAAGAGGATACCCAGGAGGATATAAGAGATGAAACTGGAAGGAAAGAGGCCAAGAGGAAGACAGACAGATGGCTGAAAGGAGTGGAGGAAAGCATCCAGAAGAAAAGAAAAGACTAGACCAAGGTGAAGATGGAGAGATGGTGGCAAGACAGAAGACGATGGAGAGGCTTATGTTCCAAACAGACCCGGCCACAGGCTGGAAACTGTCCATGATGATGATGATGATGAATCAAAGACACTACCTCTACATCACGGTTGATACTTGAGTCATAAAAATAGGTCAGTAATACTACAGCCTATTCAAAGAATTAGCTCTTCTACATACTGCTTCTCTCTCTCCTCGCACAAAGTGAGTGCCTTATAACACTTGATTTGCTCTGAAGCACTGCTATATGACCAGTATAATTAAATGTTACAAACTCGTTTCATTTGGAAATTCCTGGCCATACTAGTCTAATAATTATTCTACAAAATTTGTATGTTAACATCTTTGGTAACTGCAGCATTAATTTGTAAATGAAAAATAAGTTATATTTATTTTTACTGGTTTAGTGACCATGAAGCCTGCTTCATGTATGGTCTGTGGTTCCGCATTAAATTGGGGTCTATCAATTCTTGTATTAAACGTGTTTGTTTGTTTAACATATTTCATGCCCATTAGGAACTCCTCACTGATTGTATGAAAAGACAGTATATGTAATATAATGTAATTGTAGTTTCTATTTTACAGTGTGCCTCAATTGCTAATGTAGATACCACTCCCTGAATGTAGTTTATTTTTAGGGCAACAAAGGAGCTGTTAGCGTCAGATTAAATATATATGGCTGTTCCTTGTGTATAGTGAACTGTCATTTAACTCCGCATGACCCCTACCTGCAAGAAAGGGTTGCTGACTATAACACAATAATTAGGAAACAGGTCTTCAAAAAGAGAGAGACAAGTCACATACTTTATCATGAGTAAGTATTCATATTTATATATGTATTTGTTAGTTGCAGAAAATACACACAATCAATTAATTAGAATTGCAAACTTCTTTACAATAAAACTTTCATAATCTTCTGTTTGTATAAAATCAGAATTGAAGTCAATTAAAACCAGTAGTTAAGCACAGGATGCAAAATAAGTGAAGAGGTAAATGTTAAAATGCTAGTTTCACATAAAATATGAATTATGGACATGGTTAATTTGGGAGCCAATAATTTGTATTATAAATATTGATAAAGACATGATTTACATAAATTGCTTCTATGTCTTATCCTTACTTATCGGAAATTAATGAGGTAACTGGAACTGTAGTTGGGAACAAAAGAAACTTCCCAGTAGATGTATTTACGAAACTATTGCTGCAGTTTGGAGGGGGGGGGGGGGGGCAGATTCATTTAACTTTAATACCTAGACCCTATTGAAGGAGCTGTTCAACACAGTAGTGTCAGTGTCGTAGAGCTCAACATCCAGGAAGGAGCCTTGAAGTTTGGAAAATAAGACTAATTTCAGTTTAATAACTATAAGATGGATGTATATTTCACTAGTTCATCCCACAAAATATCATTGATCAATGTGTTTATAGCCATAGTGATTCCAAATGATAAAGAATGACATATAATGGGGCAGCCTGTTTCTCATTGCTTTTTCCTAATTTGTGATTGTGGCCCCCCAGACATTAAGAAAATTATTGGATTGACTGAAGTTGGCCAGTGAGGTAGTGTGTAAAACATTTTTTTTTACGTGTGACTTTTTACATCATCAGATTTGAATTTTCCCAGCCTGCACAAGGTTGCATGAACATAGTAATGAAAACTTCCTCTCCTGCATGTCTTCTCATCCCACCATTCCCCAGTGCTCCCTCCAGAATACTCTATGGTCTCATCTTCCAGCCTCCAATGGGGTGTTTCAGAATTTCTTTTCATGAATTAATTCTCCCTCTTCCTCCTTGACCCCCTATTTACTATATTTACTACAGGTTGTTTATTTTATTCTCTAGACTTGCCTTTTCCTTTTCTTTTTCTTTGTTTATCTTCATTTCTCTATCATCTTGTTCCATCACCTTTGATTTGAATGAGGCACTGTCATTGATCTGTACCTAACCTCTTCGTCAAATTGCAGCTGTCTCAGCATGCCAGCGAAGATACTTCTGTTTGGTAACTACATGGTGCTCATGAAGTGTCAGCAGAATACAAAAGGAAATACTTCAATTCTAGTTGCCTGAGACTGCAGCCATGTGTGTGTGTGTGTGTGTGTGTGTGTGTGTGTGTGTGTGTGTGTGTGTCTTGCTATATGGTGAGTAGCAACTTTCCTTTCCATAATAGTGTTACATTTCATTCTGGATTTTCAATTATTTGATACTTTCTAATTCTGCATCTTTATGTGCTTACTACATCAGATGTTCCAGATTTGTAGAAAACAATGAAATGAACCATTTCAACATTAATTCTGCTGCCTCATTTCAAAACTAGTGTGAGCTTGGTACTGACAAGCTGATCAGAAGCATTGTTCTGCTTTATTTTGCATGTGTTACTCATACATTCTGTTGTGCAAAATAACACCATGAAGATGAAATTGAAATAAATTAATGAAGCACTATGTTATCTAAACTTTTAGATACATATAATTAATACAAAAGTCACATTGTTTGCTTAGGCATGTTACTACTGATAATAAAAATTACAAATTTCCCAAACAGGTACTCACCAAGTACAGCTTGATGTTAAAATGTGCAAGGACACTTACTTCTCAATTTAAAGTGAAATACATTCTACATACTTGCCATATGAAGTGGCACATTGCAAGATGGTATTTATATTGTCACCCACTGCGAAAGTGACTTTGGATTTCCCTCCATAGGACAGTAGTTTCAGGAGTAATAGGTGCACTTTAATGTGATTTGTTTTGACAAGATCAAAGACAATGGATTTCAATAATAATGTTGGAAATATTTGTCAGTTTCTTGCAGGATAGACCCAGTAGAGGTAGAAACCTCACAAAATACTTTGGGAGCACTAAATTTTCTGTTACTTTTCACAGGAACAAAACTATGATTTATAGATGCCTATCTTATTGCTTGGCTGAGGGATTTCAGTTGATGATGTATTTGAGAAAAAGTTCCACCTCAGTAGTATCTTGAGAATGTCTTTGTCCTACAACATGACTAGTTTCAGCAGCACATTACTGCCGTCCTCGGGCCCCACCACTGCCAAAAGAGTATTTGATTTCATTGGCACATTTACTCTGGGATCTTTGTTACTATCACACTTGGGCTAGCTTTCATCAGGTGTCTATACTTGACACTGTGTTGATTGGAGACAACACAGTATAGAGTATAGACTCCTGATGAAAAGCTAGGCAGTGGTGGAGCCTGAGGATAGTGGTAACGTGCCTCCAAAACTAGTTGTGTGAGAGAATAAAGACATTCTCAAGATACAGCTGTGGTGGTACTTTTTCTCATATAAAGTGAAATTATGAGATATTGTAAAATTTGTAACTTAGGTGAAGGAAGGAATTATTTGGGTCATGTGGGTGTTTGTAATGACGTATTGCAATATTGTTCCATTAAGTTTCGGGTGTGCAGCTCCAAGAAATCTCCTCCTTATATTTAAGCTGAATACCGTCCAGCCATCTTCAGAGTGAATCACAAGACTGCCGCTCCAGTGCTCGCTTCGTCCCTTCATACTCGTGTACCGTGCGACTGCGCGTGCGGCTACAGGTGCAAATGCGCCAGAGATGTTGGTCGGCGGCAGAGACTTGCATAATGCACAAGTTGTATCTATGACTCAACAGTCAATCTGTGTTGGCATATCGATATATCATTGTGAGCTGCACTGTGACGACGTCTTTGTGAGTTTATTACAGCAAGTGCCGGATTCCATGATTTATCAAGATTGAAACCATTATCTCTATTAATTAAATTTGTTGTCAAGCGAATTTCAATTGCCTCCTTCACTATCGAGTCCCAAAAGGATGACGTAGTTGCCAAAATTTCAACGTTGTCATAAAACATACTGTGACCATTATTAATACAGTGCTCTGCCACTGCAGACTTGTTAGGTTGTAAAAGTCGTGTGTACCTCCGGTGTTCAGGATATCTTTCTTGGACAATACAAGTTGTTTGTCCGATGTAAGAAAGGCCACATTCACATGGAACTTTGTAAACTTCAGATATTTGGAGCAGCAAATAATCTTTGACGGAGCTCACGAGTGCAGCTGTCTTTGGTGGAGGACGAAAAATCACTTTTACTTTGTGTCTGCCGAGAATCCGTCCTATTTTTGATGAGAGGCTACCCACATATGCCAGGAAGACCATCGATTTAAAGGTTTCTTCATCGTCTTCTGCTTTCTTTGTGGCCTCTTTCGGTTTCATTTTCAGTGCCCTCTGTATTTGTTGTGGAGAGTACCCATTGTCTTCAAACACTCTTTGTAGGTGGGAAAGTTCATCTTGCAGACTGCTTTCGTCAGAAATAATATGCGCTCTGTGGGTCAAAGTTTGGAGAACACTCATTGTCTGGGCAGGATGGTGGCAGCTATTTGCACGTAAATACAGATCGGTGTGCGTCTGCTTCCTATACACTTCATGCCCCAAAGTGCCATCCTCTCTGTGCCAAACCAAAACATCCAAGAATGGAAGGCATCCCTCCTTTTCAGTTTCCATTGTGAACTTTATTTGATCGTGGAGGAAGTTCAGATGTCTTAAGAAGTCTTGCAAGTTGTCTTCACCATGGGGCCATACTACAAAGGTGTCATCAACATACCTCCAGAATACCGTGGGTTTCAAGTTAGCAGATTCAAGTGCCTTCTCCTCGAAGTCCTCCATAAATAAATTGGCCACCAGGTAAGGGATAAGGGACTACCCATGGCGACTCCGTCCGTCTGTTCAAAAAATTCGTTGTTAAATAAGAAATATGTGGAGGTCAGAACATATTTAAATAAAGCTGAAATCTCTTTGTCAGAACTTCTTTCAATAAGTTGTAGAGATTCTGGAAGGGAAACCTTTGTAAATAAAGCCACCACATCAAAACTAACTAATATATCAGACGGGTTCATTTTCAATGATTTCAGTTTACTAATGAAGTCAGCAGAGTTTCTTATGTGGTGAGTACATTTTCCCACAAGAGGCCTCAACAATGATGCCAGATGTTTGGCAACGTCATAGGTCGGAGAGCCTGTGTTACTCACTATGGGGTGTAGAGGAACATCTTTCTTGTGGACCCTTGGTAGTCCATAAAGTCTAGGAGGCACCAGACCACTTGGTTTCAATCTCCGAACAACTTCTGGTGGAAAGGGAGAATCGTTCACTCGATTAGTGGGATCCCTGCTGATCTTCGGGTACATGCTGTCACTCAATAAATTGTACATTTTATCGTGGTATTTGTCCCGAGACAATAAAACAGTATCGTTACCTTTATCTGCTAGGAGTACCACCGTCTGAGTATCCAGGCGTAGCTTGCGTAGAGCAGCCCTCTCTGCCACAGATATATTGCTCCTTTGTGGGCGAGCCTTCATAATTGCACGGCATGTTTCACGTCTTATTTCCTCTGCTGAATCCGAGGGAAGTGGTCGAACAGCTTCTTCAGTGGCGCTAATAAACGAAGGCAATGACAGAACCTGTGGCGTGGGTGCAAAATTCAGTCCCTTACTCAAAACCATCATCGTAGCATCGTCCAAATCTCTACCTGTCATATTAATAACAGGGTGTCGAATAACAGTTTCTCGCTGCGATGTCGTCTTCAGTCGACTAAATTTTGCAGTCTGTCGGGATGTGGCCACCTCACGAATCCAGTCTGATTTGGCCCAAGTTGTACCATATTATGCAGATTTGACAGTCTCTGTTTGGAAATCTTTTGTCAAACTACAATAAGGCAGGTGATGATAATCTGCAGGTGCACTGAAGTTGTACACTCCAAGACGAGTTGTACATTCAGCTAGTATAGGGGACACTTGTCACAGTGCTTTTTTATGTACCGTCTTGACCATGTACTCTCTGAGTATTTTTCAATCATCTTTGCCTCCCTCCCCTTTCAAGACCCTCCTAACTTTGATTCAAAGTGACTGACTCCCACTCTCATAATCTTCTCAAACTATTTCTTCTTTCCTACTCTGAAGCCTGTGGGTCTGAATGTTAAGGCGCGTTTACACTGAGTTCGCAACATTGTTCGTGGCTAGTAATGGACTACCGATGTTCGCAACACAGTCAGTGTTTCACTGCTGCGTCGGTAGAGATCAAAGAAACATTGTTCGTGGCCTTCTACCACTAAATTCCGCTATGCAGCGCTAGTGTTCGTTTGCTCCGAGTGAATGTTTTGGTGTTTGTTTTGCTGGAGTGTAGTGGTGCGTTTATTTTATGTCTCTTCATTTTTATTTGAAATGGAGTGGTCACGAGACAAAATTTTCCAATTGATATCGCTCTGAGGCGGAGGAGTGCCTGGGGAATGTACGTTGCGCAGGTTACAAAAATACTAAAATCAAACATGATTCATTACAAAAAGTTGCTGCGGTGCTTGGCACCAGCAGCAGTGATGTGGACAAAAAAATTTTAATCTCTCTTGTCTCAGTACCAAAGAGAGAATAGAAAAATAGAGGAAAGTAAAAAAATCTGGATGTGGTACTGACACACTCTACAAAACAAAGTGGTTTGGATTTAAATATCTATGTTTCCTGGATGATATCCAGGAACCAAAGGAGACCCGGGACACAATTGAAGAGGTAAACAAGGTTATACTTGCATATGATTGATTTTATTCTCTTGTACAACAATTTTAACTGTAATTATTTTGCCATGGAACAGCTCCTTGTAAGCTCACAAAGTAGTTGGCAAATTCGTCGCGAATTTCCTTGAATGTCTGAGAAGTTCTCCGTGGTATATTTGGGAGTGCAGTAATAGAGGATGCATTAGCATCTCGTCTCCATGCCCCTGAAATGACTTCACCTGTTTGTGGAAAATAGAATCGAAGCTTCCAGGTGGGCTGTATTAACTTCTTGACTCCGAATTTCTTCTTAAAAAATTGTCCAGACACACTGCTGTCATTTTGATGGTTTGTGCCTTCTGTCGTTGTAATAGCATCAGTTTGCCGAAGACACGAAACGCTGAAGCCATAATACCAAATCTGTTTTCCACACTCATCTTTTCCCCTGACAATCTGTAGTTATAGAGCCTCTATTGTGCCTACCTGGATATGGCTTCATGATGCTTTTCCTGTAATGGAAAAGCATCATCTGTCGTGAATACATATGGTAGTGGCTTTGTCCATCCAGATAAACACTTGTGACATGGCAAGTTTAGTTTGTTTTTGTGAATTAGCTCACTTATGGAGGCATTTTTGAAAACACCTCCATCAGAAATCCTCCCTTGGTAGCCAATGTCAGCATATAAAAAGTTGTAGTTGGTGTCAACTACAGCAACCAACACAATGCTAAACGATCCTTTATAGTTATACAGGGTGGTCCCGAATTCATGGTACAAACTTTAATGGTAGGTGCAGGACATTGTAACAAGGATATATTGTATAGGAATGTATAGTCCCAGGTGACGCGGTGAGGCGTAAACAGGGGAAATAACGGCCGAAAGGAAAACGAAAGATTTTATTGAAATCGTTGTTGCCAAGTGTCATGTTTACAGTAAGTGTTCAAAATTGCGTCCACCATGAGCGATACATGCTTGACAGCGTCGGTGCAGCGATTGGCGTACACGTTCAAAGATGCCTGGTATTTCACGCACACCTGCAGCAGCTACAGATATGCGAGCAACGAGATCCTCATCTGAGTCAACTGGAGTCTCATAAACAAGACTCTTAAGATGTCCCCATAAAAAGTAATCGAGGCAAGAGAAATCAGGAGATCGGGGTGGCCAAGGGACTGGTCCACCACGCCCAATCCATCTAGCACCAAACGTGGCATTCAGGTAATTCCGTACAGCAGTGCTGAAGTGTGCTGGCGCTCCATCGTGCTGAAACCACATGCGGTTACGAATGGCGAGCGGAACATCTTGCAGCAGTTCTGGTAACACTTCTTGCAGAAAAATAAGATAGCTTTCGCCACAGAGTCGCGTGGGTAGTAAGTATGGCCCAATCAAAAAGTCGTTCACAATACCAGCCCACACATTAATACCGAAACGTTGTTGATACGCATGTGGACGCGTTGCATGTGGATTATCTGTTGCCCACACATGGGAATTGTGCGCATTAAAGACACCCTCGCGTGAAAATGTCGCTTCATCTGTAAATAGCACATGACCTACGAAATCCGGCTGCAACGCACATTGCTGCAACAACCACTGGCAGAAGTTCACGCGAAGAGGATAATCTGCCGGATTCAATGCTTGTACTTTTTGAAAATGGAAGGGGTGTAAGCGATTTTCATTTAACACTCTGCATACAGTCTGATGACTCACATGTACGTCACGCGCAACAGTTCTTGTGCTTGACTCGGGTCTATCAGCCACTATGTTCAAGATGCGTTCTTCCAGTCTTGGAGTGCGTACAGCTCTTAATCGACCAGCGTCATGTCTGTTGACGTCGAACGTACCTGTTTCACAAAGTTGACGATGTAACTGTTGAAAAATTCTATGATCCGGCATTCGTCGATTAGGATACTCCGCGCGATACATTCGTAACGCAGCTCTGGCGTTACCATTTGCACGGCCGTACATGTAATGCATGTCTGCTTTTTCTGCATATGTAAAGTCGCCCATCGTCTACGGCAGCACAATTGTGAATGGCGCTTGTCCCTACTGCGATACATCATGTTCATCTACTGCCCTCTACCGGCAGTGACACCAACCGATCACTCCATTTCTCTTTCCCCTGTTTACGCCTCACCGCGTCACCTGCGACTATACATTCCTATACAATAAATCCTTGTTACAATGTCCTGTACCTACCATTAAAGTTTGTACCATGAATTCGGGACCACCCTGTAAAACTCGCTCCCATTAGCAACAGGGCACTATAGAACAATGTGCTTCCCATTAATTGCTCCCACGCAATGAGGGAAGTGGAGTGCCTGGCGAAACACACTTTCTTTTGAACACCATTCGTCTTTAGTAGCTGGCATCTGAAACAAGTAAATCTGGCTTCAGGTTTTGCAAGAGCTACCTCAACATGCAGCAGCTGAAACAGAGGAACCTGCAGAGAAAGGTGAAGAGGACAGCACACCACCTCCACAAAAACGGACCAAAAGGGGGGGGGGGGGTGGAAGAAGTGACCCCATACTTAATGCTGCAGAAATGTTGCATAATATTATGCAGCAGCAACATCAATGCCAACGACGACAGGACTCAGCAACAGATTTCAGAAAATTTGTTGTCACTAAGTTGAAAGAGCTTCCACCCTATGAAAGGGCGGTGGCTGCAAAACGAATAAGTGATGTGCTCTACGACGAAGAACTGAATGCTCTGAGGATGCAGCAGCTTACAGTAATAAACATAGACGCAGCAGGATCATCAGCATCAACTTCAACTGCAGATTCCCCTGTCACATTCATTGGCAGCATATCTGATTTGGATTGTGAAGAAATTATCTTCATGGAATGATTCAAATATGTAAATGCAAAGAAAAAAATAAATATCTAATCAATTAAATACGTTGCAACCTGGCAAGAGTAGTGACACAACTCAAAAATGCAATATTTGAGAAAATACTTTTAAAGAATTATACCAAAGCTTCTTTTACATTTCAACTAAGTACTTAAAGGCAGTATCTTCTGTTATATTATATACAAAAGTAATACTGTAATTGTATCCATATTTTTCAGTGACGTAAACTTCGAGTTGTCTCTTTTCTTGCTGCAGTATGTGTTTCAGTGCTGTTAACATAGCTTAATTACCTTTACATGATCCTTCAACCAAAGCTTCACAAACTTCTGGAACTATTTGAGGTATGGCTGGCTTTGAAATGTGGAATAAATATGCAAGGCTTTGATAGGAGTCTCCTGATGCCAGAAAACGAAGAGTAACAGCAAGTCTTTGGTTCACCGGGATTGCTTTTCTGAAATTTGTGTCTTTCTTTGAAACAACTGGTCCTATAATATTCACCAACATTTCAAAATCTGACTGTGACATCCTAGTGAAGTTGCGAAAGTCAGAACTGTCTTCCAAATTCAGCTCACATAGCATGTCATTCCCACCACATCTTCTATAGTACGTTTTGGTCCACCGATGACGACTACGTCGTTTTCTTCATATTCAGTTTGTTAAGTATTATTAATGCAGCACCAAATGTCATTAATTCTTCCTCTTCATTTGACATAGCATATCTCTTGATGTGAATACACAAAGTAACGTATCAGTTCACCGCAGCAGACTATGTGAATACGTAGAAATGTTGGTCACTAGTGTAAACGGGAGTGCGAACAATGAACAATGTTGCCAACATTGTTCATTGTTCGCACTCCCGTTTACACTAGTGACCAACATGTTGAGGAACAAGTTGCACACAATGTTCTGAACAAAAACATGTTCTGAGCTCAGTGTAAACGTGCCTTTAGAAGTACTTTCATTGTTTACTTTTGTGTGTGTTTGCTGGTTGTCTTATAGTGGTGCCTCCTGAAAATGAGTACTAGCCAATCCACATGTCTTGCTATGAATGTGATGAATTTCTCAATGGAGTTTTTCTTTTACAATTACATAATCACTAAGTTTGAATTAATGTGAAATTTTCTGCTGAATAGTTAAGCAAATGCTTACTATCCCTAAAAAGAAATATTATATTAAAACCGTTTTTATCACTTTTTGATGCAATTTACAAATGTATTTTTTGTTACAGTTATGTATTTTGGATCGGTGACTTGAATTTTCGCTTAGAAGAAAATCCAGCTTTGACAGCAGAGAAAATTGACTCACTTGTGAGGAAAGGTGATCTCAAAACCCTTTTACAGAAAGATCAACTCCATCAAGTAATGAACAGTGGGGATGCTTTCAGTGAGTTAACAGAAACATTGCCAACATTCCCTCCCACATACAAATTTCAGTTTTACTCTTCAGACTATGATTTGAAGTGGGTATACCATTTGTTCTCTCTTGGAAAATAGAACTATATGGTTTAGATTTCCCATAACTTGTGTTCTGTTTGAATTACAGGAGACGGCCATCTTGGACAGACAGAATTTTGTATAATGTGAATGAAAATGCTTATGAAAACATGACACTTGAAGTGGAACAGCTCTCCTATAATAGCTTTCCACAATATATTCAGAGTGATCACAAGCCTGTTAAGGCAGATTTTCTAGTAAAGGTAAGTAATAAAAGATGTTTGGCAGTTGTGTTGTTCATAAAAATGTGTTGCAGATGTCATTTTCTTAACGATGTCTATTAATTTTGAATGTAGTTTGTTGGCAATGCTGTATGGAAAACTGAAAAGAGAATTTCATTTATGTAGTAGACAAACTAGTCACTGAATCGAACAAATGCTGTGAGCTTTCAAAGTCTTTAACTGTTAGTTGCAGATATTTTACTGAATGTCACATCCTCGTAGCTCTGTATTCTGTAATGAACAATGATATTTTGTTCTCCCTTTGTCGACCAGTGCTACAGAAATTGCATTTGATGCATTCATAAAACATTTGACAAAACACTGTGATGAAATACTGTTAGAAGACAAATCAGAAAGATTAGAAGGAAAGCTGTATGGGCAAACAGTGAGCCGGCATATAAAGGCTGATGTGTTTCCATAGTGAAAAAGGTTGATGGGATTCAGGATGCTGCCAAAAATTGTGAAAGGCACGTGCACGTTCATGTGGATGGGCAAAAGTCTTGAGTGCAACAAGCTTTTATGTGCTCAGGTTAATTTGGATCCAAGCAAATCTCTTAGACTATTGTCTCAACTTACGCACAGTGACACCCTTTCAAAGGAAAAGCTGATCTCCGTGTTACATATTACTCTTACCTATAATCTATTTACAAAGTGTTCTACAAGAGTATAACTTTGTTAGGCCATGGAAAGAAATCAGTATTAACATAAATCCTTTAAGGCTTTTCTAAATAAATTTCTTTCAGCCACCTAATCTTTATGTTGTAGCCCCCCTTAGCCCACTTGCACATACCTCCTTTGCTCATAATCCTTACTCACATGAGCCAGATCATTACAAAACTGGTCATAATCCATCCTGAGCCCCAGAAATCCAGTCCACTCCCACTGGCAATTCATACATAATCAAGCGAAAGGATAAGATGTGCAAACATGCATGATCAGTTCATGTCAATTGTCAGAACAATTGACCACAAGCAAGCATCTGTACCTTGAACATGTTGAATGTGGGCAATAAGACACACAAATTTGTTGAACGTGTTATGTGATGAGAAAGCATCTCTAAATATGATTGGAATTCTACTCTTTATTTTACCTTTTGATAGAGAAATTGTTGAGTTGTGGTACATGGTTCATTTATTAAGCACTGTTTACTGGTTACACAAAACAATACTTGAGACCAAGTCCAACTGGCACAGGAACCTTGGGAAGTCTGTCTGTCACAGTGGTCATCATATAACAGCTAGATCACAGGGTCTGAGCACTGGCCGAGAACAACACGCAAGTGGCACACTTGTTGGCACCTTCATCTGAGTCGGAAGTTGATTGGTGCCATGTGATCCAATGTAGTACTGGGAGATGTCTTCCTTCTTTTATGCCACTCCCTGTGTAAATGCGGTGATTTATATGTCACTTAGATTTATGTGGGCTTGGAACCACAGAAACTCAGTTGTATGGATTACAGCAAAAGTTTTGATGCTTGTGGTTTAAAATTTTGTGTGTTCCTCTCTAAAATCTGAAGTTATAGTTATATTGCAGAATGTCTACCTTAAGGCAGATGATGATTCTGAGCTATCACTTGCTGACAAGTATGAATGTCTTCTTCGAAACTCATTTTCTGTGAGATTTTAAGTGACTGTAGAGGCCTGATGGAGCTAAGATTTTTCCACACTGTTGACACACATTTGTTGTGGTGGGGACTGGCTGCATAGTGTTGCTTATTGTCAGGAGCTCCCATTTTTTCCTAGCATTGCACTTGTCAGATTTTGTTTTCTGCCTCAGTTGCTCAAAATGCTGGTTTCCTTCCCAAACTTTACAACTATCCCAGTTACCAATTTCAGTTTGAGATCTTTTCATATTGTCCTTTTATGTTTGTATCATTTCTATTTTTTTCCAATTTGTCTTTGACCATGCTTTGGCTGGCATACATAATTTGTTTTGGTAGGTGGGATTCAGGTGTTCAAATGATGTGGCCCATCCAATGGAGTTGATGCTTAATGATCACGGCTTCAATGCTAGTAGTTTTCTTCTTCCAGATCACTGATTTTAGTTCTCCAGTCTTGTCATTTCACCCTTAAGATCCTTCTCAAGCAGTGCTGATGATACTTTTTCAGATATCATATGGGCTGTCTGTAAGTAGTCCATGCTTCGCACCCATATGTAAGAGATGATGTACAAGTTGGGTGTTATACCTAGAGCTAATGACGACTGGAAGCCGTACTCCCATATTTGAGGTGATGGATTTCAGTATCAATATTTGCGTTTGCCAAAAGGTGGCTGCCAGGGTATGGGAAGTGTTCTTCATTCTGCAGGACTTTGCCTTGGACTGTGATTTTTGGGTGTATGGCGGTATAGTTAGGTGCCGGTGGATGTAGGATTTGCATCTTCTGGATGTTAAGGCTTAGTCCAATACTTAAGTTTGCTTCATCAGTACATTTAGGTTACTTGTGGATCTTCTGAGTTTGCAAAAATGACATTATCATCTGCATATTGAATATCAATGGTGGTTGTAGTGGATACTTTGGTCGTCGCACATAGTCTATGGAGATTGAACAAATCTGCAACAGTCCTGTATTCTATTTTCTATGCACTTTGGCAGTTTCTCAGTGACAAGATGAGCCAGATAAACATCTCTCAAACTATTTTGACCAAGTTAATTGTTTGTTGAGATAATAACGTAATGTGCCACTGCATATTCTGCAGCCGAGCTCACATTAGCCTGCAACATGTAAAAAACTATTGTCAGGTATGGACACAGAGCTTCAAAGTTTGATTCTTATAAGACAGTGTCTATACCACAGACGAGAATATATAGTTACCACAAAAAATGTCTTTTGGGGGTAAACAGACAGTTTAATACTGAAGTCTATTGTTAACACATTCACATAAAAATTTTTGAAATAAAATTTTCACAGGTTAGACCTCATTGTTTTGTCAATTGCAATCGAGGTATTGTAGGATCAAGCTCACAGTTTCAGCTCAGTGTGTAAAGCAGCTCCAGAAGAATGTGACCCTCCCAAGCTATATCCATAAGGGACAATCAAGCAAAGTAGAAAGCCCAGTTAATCATCAAGGCAGAGTGGAGACATTTTCCAGGGAAAATAACTCTGACGAGAATATCAGTCCTTAAATGATTGAACATTTCTGTGTCCAGGAGGTAAAGTATATTTTCTTATACCCCTTGACATACCTACTCATCAGAGGATATGAGGATCAATACCGATCGTGTTTAGTCACACCATCTGGTCCTTGATTGTAATTGGTAAAGCAATTAGGTCTAAACTGTGTTTTCTCAGTTTTACACACCGCATACTCTGGTACATTATGAAGCATTTTTTTTTTATTTTTAAATCAGCGTGTTTTACAGTAAGAGTATTATTGGCTGATCCAAATTTTAGTTCCATTTTTCTCAGGGTAGTTCCACTGATCTGAGGTAATCCATGTTGATCTCGACAGTACTCCTGTCTAGCTATTCCATGGAGATCTTGTGAAAATTATACCAGCTGGCAATGCAAATAAGTCTGATCTTCCTAAACAGAGACACATATGCACACATTTGTAGCAAAATATTTTCGCTGGCTGAAATTTGGCAGCCACATCACCACTTTCTTTTTTCTTCCCTGAACATATCTTTAGATTATGACAGTATTCATTTTCTGAAGCTAAATCTGTGAAAGTCTGCCACCAAATAAAATTAGACTTTCATAAACGTAAAAGATTTTGCCTAGAACATGTATTCTTTGAAATCTGTCGAACAATTGTGTGGCAAAGTGGAAGCCTGTTCTTACCTCCACTGGGCTTTTTGTCAGCAAGTTGCTTTCTTCCCAATTTTTTTTTTTTTTTTTTTAGCTGCCTCAGTCTTGACCCCATTCTCTTCTGAACATGACCAATATATTCCAACTTTTTTTATTTTGATTTTGTTACCAATTCAATTGTTTTGAAATTTTTGAAGTCACCAACACCTAGGAAATTGACATATCCTGCATTGTACCATGAGATAGACTTTTCAAAAATTTTCTTTGCCTGCTCAACTTCCATACTACGACTGCTTCCACTATAATTAGCTTGACAGCTTTCAGAATGTTTATTTTTAATTCCACAAGGGCATCTGCAATATTTTGAGAAAACTACATCATCAGTTGCCTTCGCAATGTCTCCACTAGTGGCTGTTACCACACCGAGTGACCGATGCCTTCTCTCTTGCCAGGAACCATGTAAGCCTACAGTAACGTCCATTATGTTGACATTGTTAGTGACATGAACAGCTTCTTCAACTGCTTTCTGCATAGTTTCATGCGCAATATCTTCCACTACAGACCTAATGTTTTGTTGGAAGTACTAAATTTTGTGGAAGGCTTTGGTAAGTTCATAAGACCACACATCATTTCTTCTGTGGTTGCACTTTTCCGATAGAGAGAAGGGCATAAAGCAGTCTCAGATTAAGTTCAAATAACTTTCCTGGTTCTCTTTGCATAGAGTGACAAATAAAAAATGATACTTTGTAATTACATGATAGGATTATTTCACATGCAAGGTCAACATGTGACTTGACTTGAAGCTCAATACCTCCCTGATTATAATTCTTACACCTGATACAATTTTTAAAAATATCTGACTGTACACTTATGTCAAATATTTCATTTACGTTGTTTTGATCTGTTTCCTGAGACATTTTATTGTAGCTGTCTTCATTTGTAGTCAATTTCTGCTTGTATGCACTGCACTGGGAAGAAGCAGCCTCACTATCTGCTTCAGACTTAACCTCTGGATTTGCAAAAATGTTCTTCCAAATATGGTTCTTCCATTTGTCTTTCCGCTTTCTATTACTCACTTGTGGCATTTTCAGTAAAAAAAATGATTTTCAGACAAGAATGCACCCACTCTGTCTACCTACTCAACACACTTCAGAACACCACACTCAAAATTGTGCCAAAAAACCACACAACAACAAACTTCAATGAACAACTGTCATATTTTCTGCCAGAGCTGCCAACCTCTGCACAGAAGCCACACAATGCAAAAGTCCTAGCCGTATCTCTGAAGAAAATAGAGGGAAGTTCAAAATATGTAAAAATCTTTCTCAGACACAAAAACCATGTTAAATGGGTCGGGAAACGCCCACAAAGAGCAGTGCAGGCCCTTTTTATTTATTTATTTTTAAATACTTAGAATTAAGTTAGATGTATGTCTTGAAACAAGTTAATCAGAAAACTTGGTAAAATTCAATTTATTTTTCGTATTTTTCACGTTCTGGGTGCCCTTAAAAATCGTGTCAGAAATCCATTTTAAGACTTTGTTTTATAGTGTTTTATCCCGGATGCCATAGAACTGTTGTTTTTCTTTCAGATGTCAACAGCAAAGACAATTTTTAGGAAGATTCGCTAATTGGTGTGCATTTCAGCTATTCACCTTTGAACAGTGCACTGCACACTTCGATGTCACATCAGCATATGTTTCTTGTATCAAAAGTTTTGCTGCATACATTCAGATCCCCCCACTCCCTCGAAAACAAAAGTTACTATATTTGTTATTTTTCAGTGCGTCACTGGCATTGTTAATCTTCACCATTGCTCGAATCCCTCAAGGACTCAGAATTCATTTGCTGAGTATGGGTTTGGCAACCCCAGGGTTCCTGAGCTACCAGTTCCCTGTCACTGGAAGCTCTGGGCATGCATCAGCAACCACCATGCTGCATGGTGGGTGTACTTTGTGTGGCACAGGGAGTGGAGATCTTGGCTTGTTTGCTCGCTGTATCTACCTTCGCGAGACACGAAGGTAGATACAGGCTCTCATAGGTGTTGTGGAACAATTCCCACAACCATTTTTGCTACTGGGAGACTCAATGTCCACCATGTGTTGTGGGGCTCAACCTCTGCTTGGCCTCAGGGCCAGCTTTTTGAGAGCCTCATGATGTCTCACAAGCTGTACACCCTCAACGCAGGTACTAGCTTACATTTCTGTACTGCTACTGGGTCATTCTCAGCCATCGACCCCTTTTTCTGTTCTCTAGCCCTCTCAGATTGTTTAGTGGGACGTCATTGACAACTTTCATTCCAGTTACACTTCCCACTCCGCATTCACCTACTGGGTGCATCATTACCTGATGAGAAGCCACCAAAATGTATGCTCAGCACGGCCAACTGGATGCAGTTCAGCCAGCTGGTTGTGTTTGAACATCATGACAGCACCTAGGAATGAGTGAACCACATCACACAAGTGATCCACCGTGCTGCTGAGTTATCCATCCCAAAGTCCTTAGGGCATCTTAGGAGGTGACCTGTACCTCGGTGGACAGATGAGTGCTGTTCATCCATCTGGGACAGGTGTGCAGCACTTCAGCAATTTAAATGCTGCACTATAGCAGACAACCTCGTAACCTTTAGAGTCGTGAGAGTCAAGACTCAGTGCATAATTAAGAAGAACTAGTAAAGGTCATGGCAAGTGTTCGTGGAGTCTTATCAACCGTTCCACTTGTTCTACAAAAGTGTGGGAAGCCATCGGAAGGAATTCCAGTGAAAACAGTCATTTACCAATAGTAGCAGTGCTGAAACAGGAGTGTCCTCAAATAATGCCCAGAGACATCACTCAGACACTGGCAGAGCATTTTACAAAAGCCGCTGCCAATTCCAGCCAGGATCCGGCGTTTTGCTGCTACCGTGCTACTGTAGAGTGGGGCAAGTTGCAGTTCAGATCCCACCATTCTGAGACCTACAACTCCCATGTCTTCATGTGGGAACTGGAATCAGCCCCGTATGAGACTCATGATACTGCAACGTGTTACAACCAAATCTGGGACTGTTGCTTTGACTCTTGCCAGAAGTGTCAAAGGAAGACCTTCTGGGTCGTTTCAATCTTATATGGCAAACAGGTCACTTCCCCAACTAGTGGAGAGAGGCAATTTTGATACCTCTCCCCAGACCATGAAAGGATCTCTCATGACTCAGTAGTTATCGGAGTATTGCCTGAATGAGCTGTGTAGGAAACATTGTGGAGCGAATGATTAACCATTGTCTGGTCTGGTTGTTAGATATCAAGCAACTCCTTAGTCTCTCTGTGTGGATTCCGGAGATTTCCGTCCACTGTCGACAGCCAGACCCTAATAGAGCCAGCTGTTCAGCAGGCTTTCCTACGTAAATATAGCTATATAGACATATTCTTAAATACCAGAAGATATACATTACTACTTGGAGACACAGTAGTCTTGCACAATTGCGTCAGTGGGGCTTTCATAGCCATTTACCCTTCTTCATATGGTCTTTCCTGTCTCAGCAGGTTTCTAGGACTCGAATTGGTGATACACTGTCAGATTGTTGTGTCCTTCACGGCAGTGTTTTAAGTGTTATCCTCTTTATCATAGCTATAAACAGCATATTTTCTATGGTAAGGCATTGTAATTATTTGTGGATGATTTTGCTGTTTTGTGTTCCTTCTCCGTGGTTACAACAGCGAACCATCAGTTGCAACATAGTTCTGAGTTTAGAGGAGTGGGCTGCAAAGATGGGTTTTCAGTTTTCTGCAGATACGTGTGTGTGTGTGTGTGTGTGTGTGTGTGTGTGTGTGTGTGTGTGTGTGTGCATTTTAATTATTCTTTTTGTTTGTTTAATTTATCTGCCTTGCATGTGAAGGACGCCATCCGACATTTTAGCCACTCAGTGGGGTTCCTCAGCATCATTTTTGACTCCAAACTGTCGTGGTTGCCACAGCTGAGAGACCTGAAAGCTGGAATTCTGAAGGCACTGAGCATCATGAAATGCCTTAGCCACAGGTCTTGGGAAGCAGAAAGGGCGCACCTGCTCCAGTTGTATAGTACTTTCATGTATTCGTGGCTAGACTATGGGTGCACAGTATATGGATTGGTGAGGCCTTCTTATTTAGAGATCATTGATGCTCTCCACCATGAGGAGATTAGGCTGGCCACAGGTGCTTATAAGACCGGCCCCATACCCAGTCTCTGTACTGAGGCTGGTGAACCAGCACTTAAAATTTGATGGCAACTTCTCAAGGTGCATCAGGCATTTAAGTTCCTCACAGCTCCAAATTTATCAGCATACCACACTGTTGCATGTCCACCTCTGGAATACCTTTTCTCCCATTGTTCATGAGCAACAAGGCCATTTGGGATCCGCATTTGGTATGTGCTGGTGTCACTTGGAGTGGCACAAGTAGTACAACCTCAAATCCAGGATTTTAGTCGTCTGCTACCTGGTTACGCAGGGGTGCTGACTTTTTGATTTAGTGCAGTACAGGAGGGATTGCACTCCTGCTTCTTTTATTATTATTATTATTATTATTATTATATGCATATGGACCCTGTCAGATCACGCATTACATTTATGATGAAGGTTTTGCTCACATACAGCACTTCAGGTTTAATCACTGTATTATAATGTTTGATCTTTGTATGAATGGACATATATTTCTTATTGTAGATTTCATCCTTTCTCCCATATGCTCGTTTGAGCTTCTGTAACCAAACTTTCTGTGCTTCCTTTTCCAACTCTGTTGGTTCTGTAATCTCACTGAGGTATTTGAAGTGTGGAACTTGTTTGATCTGCCCATATTTTGTGTTCAGTTCCTGAATGTCGAATTTAGTGCAAGTGAACTTGGTTTTCTTGAATGAAATTTGTTGTCCAGTTTTCTCAGCGCACTCCTTGAGGACTCCAATCTGTTTGATCGCTGTATTTCCGCAGGCTGCTAGCATTGCTAGGTCGTCTGCAAAAGCTAAACAACTGACCTTGATGTCTTCATTCTGTTGTCCAAGTTGAATGGGTTTCCAGTGGTCCTGGGTTTTAAATTCTTTCTCCCAATCTTGGATGACTTTATCCAGAACAAGGTTGAAGAGCAGTGATGACAATCCATCACCTTGTCGCACACTGGTCTTTATGTCAAAGGGCTCTGACAATTCGCCCGTGAATTTCACTTTTGACTTTGTGCCCATGAATGTTTCCTTGATGAGTCTTAATGTCTTTCAATCAAGTCCCTGTTTTTCTAAGATGTTAAAGAGGGACTGTTGATCCACCGAATCATATGCCTTCTTGAAGTCGACGAACATACAGATGACCAGAGGGCTTTGGGTTGCTCTCTATTTCAATAGCATCTTCAAATTGAATATTTGTTCAACAAAAAAAAGCCTCGGTCGGAAACTGGCTTGATAGTCACCAATTTTGTTTTCACGCTGTTGTTGTGTTCTTTGACGAAAACACGCAGATAGAATTTTGTAGGTGACTTCAAGGGGAGAAATCTCTCTGCAGTTATTGGCATCTGTTCTGTCACCTTTCTTGTGTAACAGATGGATGAGTGCACAGTTCCATTCTTCCGGTACCTTTTCCGTTTTCCATATGTCTATGATCATTTGTGTGAGCTTCTCAAGTGTATTTGGGCCTGTGTTCTTCAATAGTTCTGCAACTATACCATATTCTACAGAAGCCCTATTATTCTTTAGTCTGAAGATGTGTTTATGGATTTCTTCTTTGGTATGTGATGAAGATTCTGGGTTTACTTGTGCGGCAGTCTCTTTGGGCCATCTTGATGTGGGCTCCTGGCAATTGAGTAGCTCTGAGAAATATCGAGCCAGTTCTCTACAATTATCTTGGTTGGTCAGTGTGAGTTTGCCGTCTGGTTTTCGCAAACATAAGTTCCGAGGGATAATCCTCGAATCCTCCCTGTGAACGTTCTGTAAAAGTCTCAAGTACTGTGATCTCGGAAGTCTTTTTCTATCGAGTCCAACTGGTCCTTCATGTGCCTCCTCTTTGTTTGTCTGATAATTTTTTAGGCTTTCTTTCTGGTCTGAAGGTATTGTTGAGTCTCCAGTGACTTTTTAGTTATATTTCTGGAAAGCACTCTTTCGTTCTTCCAGTGCTTCTTCATATGCGGAGTCCCACTATGGGTGTTTCGTATTCCTCTTTGGCTATCTAGCCCATAGCTCATGGTCTCGCAGTCGTATTCTCGCTTCCCGAGCACGGGGTCCTGAGTTTGATTCCCGGCAGGGTCAGAGATTTTCACCTGCCTCGAGATGACTGGGTGTGTGTGTGTGTGTTGTCATCATCATCTTGAAAGTGGCAAGATTGGGCTGAGCAAAGGTTCAGAATTTGTGCGGGGGCTGATAACCGTGCAATTGACTGCCCCACAAACCAATCATCATCATCATCATCATCATCATCATCATCATCATCATCATCTTTGGCTATCTTGATTATCTTGTTACGGAATTGATGCCAGGTGCCTGCATTTTTCTTTTCCCATTCTTCTTTTATGTTACTTCCTTTGATCTTTTTGGTGTCGAATTTTTGAGAATGAGTTTTCATGTGGTGGATTCTTCTCAGAGTGAATTTCACTTTCATCCATACTAGATAGTGGTCAGAGGCACTGTTGGCTCCTCTTCGGACTTGCGTGTCATGAATTTCCTTCTGTGAAGGGTGTGTGATGACCACGTGGTCATTCTGATATTCTCTGAGAGACTGTATAGGAGAGCTCCAAGTCTTCTGTTTTTGAGGATGTTTCCTCAGTGAGGTGGTCATTATTTTAAGATTGTTCTGTTGACACACTTCGGTGAGTCTCATGCCATTCTTGTTGGTGAATTTATGGGCCGGGATTTTACTTGTGGTCTTTTGGTATTTTTTTCTCTGCCAATCTGGGCATTGAAGTTGCCTAGTAATATCTTTGTTACTTCTTTGGGGGCCTAATTCCATAATCTTCTCGAGTTTAGACCAAAACTGCTCTACCTTCTGCAGATCTCTCTTATTTTCAATGTTCGTGGGTGCATGTACGTTAATTACTGTGTATTTTTTGTTTGCAGATTGTATGCGCATTGTCATTAGTCCATTACCATATTTACTCGAATCTAAGCCGCACCTGAAAAATGAGACTCGAAATCAAGGAAAAAAAAAATTCCCGAATCTAAGCCACACCTGAAATTTGAGACTCGAAATTCAAGGGGAGAGAAAAGCTTTAGGCAGCATCTCCAAATCGAAACAAAGTTGGTCCACTGTAATATGAGACAATTTAGGTCGAATGAATGACGATACAGCTACAGTAGTTTGGTTCGAGTCATAAGCTTAGCAGTTAAGCTTTACCAGGCAGCCATTGCTATGCGTCAGGCGCTCCGTCCGTATTTATACGGGTACCCTTCCTTTTTCATGTGCTTCGTCTGGTTTGAATTGATTGCTTATTTTTTCTTTGATCTGATAAGCGCAGTTTTCTTTGTTATAGGTGTTTACGTCACTCTACGCTGAAAATGCATTACTGTACTGTGTCATGCATTGTTTGTCGTACTCTGATACTGCGTATTTACGGCCTGTCGCCGATCGCGGCATGGCTTGCTTTTGAGCGCGCTACCGCCGCTTACAAATAAAAAAAAGAAAAAAAGAGAGAGAGGAATCGTCTCATTAGCGAAACAGTGGCAAGAGACTGCTACTTGTTGTTACTCACACTGCTGCTTTCTTTGATAATGATTAAGAAGAACCAAATAATAGACTGCGTATGATAGAAGATGTTCTGAACGAGAGTTTAGTGAAAATTTTTCTCCGTTTGAAAATCTTTGCAGGCGTCTCTTTAGTACATTGCATTCTGCACAGAAATTAGAGTCATCTTAGATTTAAAAATCTAGCCAATTGCCTCGCTTCATTTCTGACTGTATCACTGTTTAGCATAAGAACAATACGAATATAAACATGACATGATATGTACATTCTTCCGCGTTTGCTGTTGTCTCACTCTAGTTTTGTGGTTTATTACGCAGACAGGATTTAAATGAGATAGTAGCAAACACGAAACAATACATGGCAAAATGTTTATATTTGTATTATTCTTATGGTGACGAGAATACTGCATGTGATTCACAATTTATAAAAGTTCGTATTAGCAACCATCTCTTCTCACAGATAGGAAAAAATTCAGAACGTAGAGTTGGCCATATTGACAAACATTCTTGCCAGTCGGGTTTTCGTAGTACATTGAAATGCTGCTACATTTGAAGATGAACAATACGGAATTAATATTTACTTTGTTGGATAATGTATGAAAATGCAGTGGTCGAAACTCGGTGCGGAGAAAAAAAAGCTTGTCTTCCACCTTTTTTTTTTAAATTTATTTACTGATGCAGAGGTTTTGGCGCCAGTATTTATCTTTGTGCCTACAAAGCATGCCTGTGTAGCGCTACATATATTCGACGGCAGCACTAAGTTGTGGCGGCACCCACCGACATTTTTAAGAACTTCCGCTTGCTTTGCGCTCGATTCTAAGCCGCAGGCGGTTTTTTGGATTACAAAAACCGGAAAAAAAGTGCGGCTTAGATTCGAGTAAATACGGTATTTATGGGGGTGACTTCTTTAATAGAATCAACTATGCTCTTGTGAATGACAAATGCCATACCTAGGAGTGGGGTGCCATCTCTTCCTATTTGTTTGTCTTTTTTACTTTTGAAGATACAGTACTTACCATAGTCTAGTGAGTTTTCATCTGTAAGGCGTGTTTCCTGAAGAGAGGTTGCACTCCTGCTTATGTTTTCAATATGATATTTTCTTACATTTTATATGAGCACAACAACTACATGGGTCTAAACAGAAAAGGGGGGGAGGGGGGAGCAAACTGGTGGTTGCTCTGTTGTTTTCCCAGACCATGTCCTCAAGGTCCAACTGCCTCAAGACTTTACTGTGTTCGATGCAGAATTATATGTGGTCTTGTGGATACTTGAGCAGATGGGATGGTCTCCCAGTTTTAAATTTCTTGTGTGCTCCGATTCTCTGAGTGCCCTTCACCTCTGCAACATTTTTACATGACAGGTAAAGTAATCCACAGGTAATCCAGGATGCCCTCCTCCAACGATGAAGACTGGGGAAGGGGGTGTCATTTTGTTGGGTACCTGGGCACAAGGGCTTTGTGGGGAACGAAAGGACAGATCTAGCAGTCAAGAGGGCATGTTGTGATCCTCAGTTGTTTCAGTGTACCATCTCTCTGCATGCTATAGCCTCACTGTTGAGATCGAAAGTCATGCATCAGTGGGAGGATAAATGGATGGAAGTGACGGACAGTATGCTACATCTAGTAAAGCCCACAACGCAGCCATGGTGGACCTCCTTGCTGCCATGTCGATGGGACGAGGTCATCCATACTCATCTTCGCATAGGCCACAGCCCTATAACACGTGGCTTCTTGCCCTGGAGAGAGGCCCTCAGTGTGCACCACAATTTTATCGGACTGTGTTTCATTTTCCGACCAGTGGGCCACAGTGGATTTGCCAACAGGCCTGTCCTCTGTTTTAATTAATGTCCAAACAAATGTAGTTTGAGTTTTAAAGTTTTGTGAATCGTCCAATATTTTTCCCAAGAGTTTATGGGAATGGTTTTAATGTGTTCACAGGGTGACTGACTCTCGCGTTTTTGTGAGTAGTCAACTAGTCACATTTCCCTGTGCCTTTCTTTTAGCTCCTGTATCATTTTACTTATGTTTTAATCTCCCGTATAGCACATTTTAGAATTTCTTCATTGCCTTGGTGCATAAGTTAACATTTTCACTGTTTTATCCACATTCTTTCTTTTAACATGTGTAAGGGCGCTCGTAACCTCACCGTGTAGCGCTCGTTAACGCCACACACACACACACACACACACACACACACACACACACACACACACACATTCTCTCTCTCTCTCTCTCTCTCTCTCTCTCTCTCTCTCTCTCTCCCTCTTTCTCTCTCTCTCTCTCTCGAATCACAAGTCACATACTTTCTAACAACCACAAAATTCTCATGGTGTCTTCTTCATACATGTCAATCGTGCTGTCACTGAGCTCACAAATTTCAGACTGCATTCCTTTAAGCCCAGACTGTGGACTTTGTTTCACAAGTTCACCACAAGTGCCATCTGCAGCTGTGCCCACAGTTCTACTACAAAAAGCAGTGAGCCCAAGGTGAAGTACATGGTGTGCCTACAGTGCTGTGTTGGCTGTACCCGTCATTGTAGTGCAATAAACAAAACTGAGTGGTGTAATTTACTGTAAGTTAACGACCAACCAAAGGTTGGTTTGAATGTCCCAGTGTGTTAATAGACATGAAATTATTGGAAGGAATATACCTTTGCTTTGTCAGATCTTTGGACTGACTTACCCAGCCAGTCACAGGAGACCTACAGGTAAAGATGGATTCCGAATCATGATGCAGCTCGACATTTTTCACATTGACATGTCATTCCCAGAGGTAAAGAAGCATAAAAGGACTCAAAGGTTAGCAGGAATTAAATGCTGAGCACTTGAGTTTATAATCTAAACACACATAAAAAAGAAAGAATTACTTTACAGATTTTCCAGGGCTAATTTAATTGTTTTACAAACTTTATAATAAGTACTTCAAATTTGGATTAGGGTTGTATTATTTCTTTTGTATTATGACAGAGAGGCATGCCGAGTTACGTGCCACAGGCAACAATAATAAATGTACTTTATTTACCCTCAGTAATGGAATACAACAAAGCAGTCATTCGCACTTGAGTCAACACTACTTGGTTCCAATACACTGATAGTCATTGATGTGGCACTGGTAGAGCCCTGACAAGACATCTGATGTTACTTTATGTGTTACAACAGTATTCATATTTTGTTGTTATAAGGGAAAAGTTAATTTTCCATCGTAAACATGAAATTTATTTTTCAGTGTACTGTATCAAGTACTTACTTTGAATAACCAAAAATGAAAGAGTAATCAAAGAATTATTTCAATAATATTCATGGCTACAATGCAGCATTTGCTATGGTCAGCTCTGAGGCAAAATTTTCATACACAGTTTTACATGCAATATATCACTTTCTAAGATACATGACTTTATCATTGGTCACCTCCAATGTGTGGTCATTCACCATGTCATGCACAGTTACATTTTTATGAGATCAACATATTAGGTCAAATTTCAGGTGCAGGCAATACTAAAAGAAATTAATGTATCTCTTGGGATCCACTATTAGGTAGCACATATGTTTACTGAGGGCTGCCGCCTCTCCAGGACACTGGCAACACCATCACAGAAGGTACAGGATAAATAGTGCAATCACAACATAAGCACAACGTGTTTGTTGTCAACCATGTATCTTGCAGCCACCACAGTAACACACATAGTCAGCTTTGCCACTGTTAGTGCAGGCATCACGGGCACCGACTCCTGTTCTGCAGATCACATGTCCACCAATTGCTGGAGGAGTATTCTTCTACCGGGCAGCTATAAAGAATGCCAACTGGAGCCAGTTTGCATGGGGAATCACTCGAGACCAAGCATCAGCCACAATCACCGGTCCCTCGATTAGAGCTCCTAGGTCCCAGTGCATTCCTTCTCTCTGAGTCGCATCCAGTCGCATCCAAGTCTTCACTCTGTGCCTCTCAAGTTCTCAATAGTGTCTGTCAATATGTCACGCCAAGCCGCATTCCAAGTCTTCACTCTGCATCTTGTTTGAGTTTCTCCATGCTGGGCTCGACAGCAGCCACACCTGTGGCCTGTCAGTGTGGAACGCACTGTTGCTCCACAGCCCATTCAGTGGAACCCATCTGTCCACAGTATTAAAAGTCATTTTTGCAGCAGAAAAAAAAGCACAAAGTTCTTTAAAATGTCACAGGAAATGCATTAACAAATGACAAATACAGCAAAACCATGGGAGGTGGCAAATGTTTACTCCCGTCCTCAGCATCTGCACTGCTAGATCGCCATGTGTGAAAGGATCAAACACAGCTGAATCAGCGCAACCAGTCCTGTGGACTAGCAGGTTATGCAGTCAAATTGCCAGCGCATAAAGCCTTATGGGGGCTTTGTCTTCAGTCAAGAATGTGACTTACCCGTGTGACCAAATTGCCAGTAACCAAAATGCAAGCATATTTTGGCTGGGTAGGAGCATGCTAGGGAGAAATGTAATTAGTATGTTTCCACTCTTGGACAGTATTGGCATAAAGGTAATGATTTTTAATTTCCAATTTTCCAATCTTATTTTACCCAACCAGACAGCTGTGCATTTCAAAGTGTTGCTTCCGGGACAAAGAAGTGCACCAGCCATGCGTCGTATTTGCCTGCTGGATTAAAAAGGAGGGTTGGTATGCTGGCCGTGCTGGATCTGTTTCCATATATCCCCTGACGGGAATACTGGGCTTTTACCCAAGTCCTGCCTCATTTACATGATTTGTAAATATTTAGGTACCTTTTTGCTCACATTCACACTATGCGCAAACATTTGGGGCACACACGTTCTGTCCTGGGGGGTAACTGGGTAGCAACGGGAAACACATCAGGCCATCCTTTTGAAGCATGCTAAAACCCTTAATAACCACGCTGACCCTGCATTGGTGTGGGACAGAAGCACAAGAAAAAGAGTAATGTACAGTCTCCTTTTCTTTATGTATGGTCATTAAAAAGTCACTGCTGGGAGATAGTTCCAGTTCGTTACCAAAATAATTATTTCCAGAATAGTTAAGAGAATTGTACACAAGCTCAGATTTATTTATTGATTGATTATTGCCACATTGACATTGTATCAGCATGTTTACTCTGTGTTAGAATGTTTGCCACAATAGCTTGACTGTTGGGCACCTTCTGATTATCTCAGGCCATCTAGACCCTAGTTACTGCAGCCACATAATTATTTTCTGTTATTTCTGTTGTGGGTTATTGTAGCTCTCTGCATATTTCAGTTATACTTCCATCTACTATGTAATAAATGTTTTCTATTAAATTATTGTGCCACAGGAGGTAACATTGAAATAGAGGGATGTAGAAATATTTCTGTAATGCCTTGCATAATTTGAAAAAATTTGATAATATGAATGGGATTTTATTTGTTGATAGTATACCTTACCTAGTTTTTATAGATAATGTGCAAATCAGTAATTGATGAAATCAAGAATTTTCTTTTTAAATTTAATTTAATTTAATTAATTTTTTTTTTTAAATAAGTACAATGTAGTTATTTTGCTGCAGGTCTTCAGTGATCATGAAGATAGCTTTGTGACATTTGAAGAAATTGGTGTCTGGTGTACGTCACGTGATAATTCTGCTACATATTTAGTTCCTTCTGGTGTAGAACCAGCATTTTGGGACTGGATTGGAGTGTATAAGGTGAAATATTATTTTGTGTAATTAGTAACTTTAAATAGCTATCACTTGTTTTAAATACAGAAAAAGTGCTGTATTAAGTACCATGTGACATTACAGGCTCTAAGCTTTATATTAGTTGGATGCTAGAAGAGTAGTTAGCAGTTGAAACAAGCAGTTTTTCCTGGGAGAGAAGAATTAGCTGTTATTTGTGGGCTTGGGCATTGTTATTGCAAAATGCCTGCTTCAGGTCTGAACAATTTCACTCATGGTTTGAGAGCCAAGAGTTTTGAAATCAAATTTGAAGTGCCAGATAGATGATTGTTTTAACTTAGAAACTTGTGTTCATCTATTTCATTTACTAGCTGTGGCTGCATGTAATTATGGGCTTCTATTATGTTATAGACAATGGAAGATAGCCAATGAGATTTTTGGACTTAATGAGAAAATTCATACGAACCCCTAGACAGCGGGATTCTTCCAGTAAGAAGTTGTGATCCAACTCGTACTAAAACATTGTAACCCCACTTGGTTTAACATTACTAATTTCATTTTTTTGTCTGGAAATGCAAACATTGAAGCTTAGGCTTTTTTTATATTCATTGAAAAAACAAACTACGGTACCCATTCACATTTATTATGTTTTTGACCCATTTCAGAGGTTTTTTGCTTCTTTGTCAGGTGGATTTATACATTAATTAATAATGCATGGCTGTATTGTATGTACCACTTTTGGGTAACTTGACACTTTCTGGCAGCAAAAGACAAAAGAAACTATTTCAGTACAACGCTCAAAATTAGATGGATGTATTGATTGTTCAGGTGTTCTTGTTGCAGCATCTTATCTCCCATCTCATCTTCACCTAATTCCTCTCATTTTTCTATAACACTGCCGTTAAGTTCATTTTCCATGTGTAGCCCCTCCCAGCTTTCCCATCTTTGCTTAGTACTGGTTTTCCATCTAAGCTTTTGATATTCGTATAGCTACTTCTTTTTTCAAAAGGCCTCTTTTATTTTACTGTAGGTATTATTGAGTTTTCCCCTAGTTATACATGATTCTATATACTTTCATTTGTCCTCTAGTCATTCCTGCTTGCCATTTTGCACTTTTTGTCAATCCCATTTTATAAGCAATTGAAAGTCCTGGATGGAATAATGACAGTATTACAAAAAGGATACATTACGATTCACCTTACAGAGGAGACTTTGGGTTGTAGACAAGCACAATGAAAAAACTGCTATAAATTTAAGCTTTCATCCAAAAGGCCTTGTTCAGACTTCGAAATGACAACACAATCGCATGAGCTCAACTCACACACACGATGACTGCGGCAGAGCCTTGTAGGGGATAGTCTGTACGGATGGTAGGTGTGATGTGGAGGCTGGGTAGTGCCTGAAGGGAAGGGATAGCATGGTTGGGGTAGGGGAAGGTGTAGTGCTGCTTTTGAGAGCCTGCAGGGACATGATGGAGACAGGAAAGGACTGCTAGGTGCACTCAGGAGGTTTGTTGGGAGATGGGGCGGGGGGCGTACTGGAGGGTGCGATGGTGGAAGAAAAGGCTATGTAGTGCTGGAGTGGGAGCAGGGAGAGGTGGATAGGTGAAGAACAGGAGGTAGGAAAGGCTGTATGCTGGGGGTTATGGGAATATAGGATGTACAAGGGGGTACCCAAAAGAAATTGAATTTCTTTTTGGTGGCATAGCTTTTGTAGTACTGCATTTTGCTTCCAGGAGTGCATAGAGTGAACATTCCAGAGTCAGTAAGCCAAGTGCCATTGCTGAAGGTCAAGACTAGTTTCGGCAGAGTTTATAGTGACAACTGTTCTGTGTGATTGTTGTTTTTGCAATGGCTGCTTTCTGTGAGCAGTATGCGGCAGTGGAATTCTGCTTTTTGCTTGGAAAAAGTGGAACAGAAACTCTTGAAATGTTAAAAACAGCATACAAGGAAACTTAAGTGTTTGAATGATTTTCCAATTTTAAAAACAGTGAAATGTCAATTGATGACAAACCTCATTCTGGTGCCCTTCCATGGCCCAAACCTGTGAAAGTGTTGAAAACCTTCATGCAATCATCAATGAAGATTGATGACGGACCATTGAAGAAATTGTGGAGCTTTCAGCGGTGATCTGGAGTTCAGTGTAGTGAGTTGTGATAGAAGATTTGGGAATGAAAAGAGTGGTTGCCAAATTTGTGCCAAGACTGCTGACAGAATAAAAACTAGGTCACATGGAAGCATGCTGTGCTTTGAAAGAAGAGTCCCAAATGCTGATCCAAACAAAAATTATCATATGTGATGCAACTTGGTGCCATGCTTACGATCCTGAATGAAAGCAACAGTCAAGCCAGCAGTAGACTTAAGTTTGCTTCACCCAAGAAAGCTCTTCAGGTGAAATCAAACATTGAAAGAATGCTGATTTGTTTTTCTCAATGTGAGGAGTCGTCTATTCAGAATTTATTCCACAGGGTCAGAGAATTAACAAGACTTTCTGCTTGGAAGTTTTGAAAATATTGCACAACAGAGTGCAGCAGAAATGGCTTGGTTTGTGGCAGTTGGATGATGAGTTTTTCCATCATAATGCCTCTGCTCGCACAGGCCCATCTGTACCAAAATTCTTGACTGAAAAGGGTTCCTCAACCCCATTATTACCCATCTTTACCCCATGTCACTTCTTTTTGTTTACCAGAATGAAGAGACGTAAAAGGAAAGCATTTTGCTTATGTTGCTGAGGTTAAGAAAAAAACAATGGAAGCACTATTAAGCATCATTAAAAATGGGTTTAAACAATGTTTTGAAAAGTGGAATAAGAGATTAGACACGTGTACAAATTCAAGTGGAGAATACTGTGAAGAGTTGAAGGTTTATGCTTATAATGTGACTAAATAAGTTTAAAAAAATTGGTTTGGTTTCTTTTGGGTACCCCCTCATATTGCAGGGAGAGTTCCTCCTTGTGCAGTTCAGACAAGCTAGTGTTGGTAGGAAGCATCCAGATGGTGTAAGTTGTGAAAAAGTCATTGAATTGAAGGACGTTGTGTTGGTCAGCATCTGCAGCAGCTCTGTGCTCCATCTATCTCTTGGCCACAGCATGTCAGTGGACAGATATGTTGTTGGTTGAATTAAATCTTCTCAGTTTTCAAGCCACATCAGTTTGAATAAAAATCTCAAGTTTTAGATGACTGTTGGGAGCTGAAGACTTTTATTCGAATTCACGCGGCATGAAAACTGAGAAGATTTTATTCAGGCATGTCACTGCAAGAGACTCAGAGGACACAGATTTTTAGTTGTCATGCCCATACAGAATGCAGCTTAGTTTGTAGATCATACGACTGCTTTCAGAGGTAGACCTGCGTTTGATGGAATAGGAGGTGCCTATGACAAGACTGCCATAGGTGTTGGTGGAAGGATGTTTTGAGAGATTGTGCAACCAGGTTTGTTGCAGCGATATGAGCCATTGAGGAAAGGTGGTGGGAGCAGTGATGGGCAAGGATATTGTGTAGGTTCAGTGGGTGGCAGAATACCACTGTGGGATGGACGGAGAGGATAGTAGGTAGGATCTTCCTCATTTCAGGGCATGATGAGAGGTAGTTGAAACCCTGACAGAGAAAGTGATTCAGTTGCTCCAGTCCCAAGTGGTACTGAGCCACAAGGCAATTGCTCCTTTGTGACCAGACGGTGGGTATGTGGGAGATGGTAGGTGACTAGAAGGACAAGGCACAGGAGATGTTTTTCTGCTAGAGGTTAGGTCACTAATTCCAGTTCGTGAAAGCCTCAGTCAGACCTTCGGTATATTTGGAGATGGACTGCTCATCACTACAGATATGATAACTGGTGGCTAGGCTGTATGGAAGCAGCTGGAATGTGTTGCAGCTGTCGAAGTGTAGGTATTGCTGGTGGTTCGTAGGTTTTATAAGGACAGAGGTACTGATGTAGCCCTCCTTGACATAGAGGTCAACATCGAGTAAGGTGTCTTGTTGGGGGCACAAGGTGTTGGTGTTCTGGATGGATGTGGATAGGTTGTCCTCACTGTTCGTGCAGATCACAAACATCTGAACCAGGTGAGGTGGTTTCGAATTCTGGATAGTTAGGAAGGATTCCAGGAAGACTCATGAATAGGTGCCTCACCAGGTTTAGTTTCATTGATGACATCTTAGTGATTGGACCGTGGTCAAGGATACCCTATCCACATTCCTCTAGAATCCCAACATCTTCTACCCCATTCACTTTACCCAGTCCTCCTCAACCCAACAAACCACATTACTCAATGTTGACCTCTACCTCAAGGATGGCTACATCTGTACCTCCATCAATATCAAAATCACCAAACACCAGCAATTTCTCTATTTTGACAGCTGCCACTGATTCCATCCCAAGAAGTCCCGTCCCTATAGCCTACCCATCTGTTGTCGATCTGTTGTGATGAGTAGTTCCTTTCCAACTATACCAAGTATCTACTGAGGCTTCACAAACTGAAATTGTCTTCCCAACATTGTACAGAAACATGTTTCTCATGCCTTGTTTCTCTGCTTACCCAACACCTCCCATATACCCAAAATCCAGCCACAAAGGAGCACTTCCATCACGATGCAGTACCATCCAGGACTGGAGCCACTGAATCACATTTTCCACCAGGATTAAAACTACCTCTTATTGTGCTCTGAAATGAGAAATGTTCTACCCACTAACCTTCCCACGCCTTATACAGAGGTCTTCCACCACCCACTAAACCTATGCAATACCCTTGTGCATAAATTTTCCATCCCTGCTCCCAGCCCCTAGCCTCATGGCTCATATGCCTACAATAGTCCTAGATGCACGATCTGTCCCATACATCCTCCCACCACCACCTACTCAATTGCACTCACAGGCATCTCTTATCCTGCCAATGGCAGGATTACCTGTAAAAGCAGGTATGTGATCTACAAACTAAGTTGCAACCACTGTGCTGCTTTCTATGTGGGCGTGAAAACCAACAAGCAATCTGTCCACCATCAAACTGCGGCTAAGACACAGCTGGACCACCCAGTTGCTGAACATGCTGCACAGTGACTTCTTCACAGTCTATGGCATATGGATCCTTCCTACCAACACCAGCTTTTCAGAATTGTTCTGCTTGGACCTCTCACTGCGGTATATCCTGCATTTCTGTAACCCCACCCCCCGGCCTCATCCTTCACTAGTCCCTGTCCTTCACCTGCCTATCCCCTTTCCTGCTCCCACTCCAGAGCTATACAGACTTCTATTCCACCCACCCACTCACCCCCTACCAGACTACACAACCCTGTATTCCACCAAAGCATCCACCAATCCTTTTCCCTTCTTCTATTGCTCTCCTTTTCCCCAACCCCTCCTCCTTCAAACCTCCCAACTGGACCTACAAGCCCTACCGTTTATTACCATATTGACTTTTACACACAAAACAACCATAGTTGTAAATCTGAGCTTGCTCCAACTAAGGTTGACAACCTTCGAAAGTAAAAAATGGAAAGGTCTTTTAGGAAAAAAATTCCACCGTCCTGCTCAAAAAGGCAGGAAAAGGCTACATCGGATTCGGTGGGTATTCAACTAGAAGACAGCAACGAATAGGAGCGTTTGCAACCATCCCAATGCACACAAAAACACAAAAAGAAGATTGAACATGAACAAATAAATTACATAGCAACACACAACATAAACTCACTACTTCAGACCGGAAAACTCAAGGAGCTAACAGATGGACTAAGTAAACAAAAAATTTTAATAACAGGGATCCAAGAAATGAGAAACACCACAGAGGACCCATTTGAATCCCAAGGATACAGAATTTATAATGGGAAACCAGGACCGAGGGCAATGAAACAATGTCCCCAGTTTGGAACAGGGTTTTTAGTAAACATAAAAATAATAGATTCAGTAACGGATTTCCAAGCAGTATCACCAAGAATTGCGACTCTAAGCTTTAAAACAATGAATAAAACCTATACAATAATAAATGCTCATGGCCCAACAAATGAAAAAAATTGTCTAACAAAAACAAAGGAAGAGGTAGATAAATTTTGGGACCTTCTAGAACAAACTGTGAACAGAGTAAATAAAAAGAATGTAAAAATCTTATTGGGAGATTTCAATGCTCGGTTGGGAAAAGAAAGGAAATATAAAGATATAATTGGAAAATGGAGTCCACATAAATTTACGAACAAAAACGGTCAAAGACTTGTAGAACTCTGCAGAGAACACAACCTTATATCTAAATCAACATACTTTAAGAGGAAGCCAAGTAAACTTAAAACACGGAAACATCCAGACTGGAGGAAGGGTGAGTGGCAGCTAGACCATGTCTGTATGGACAAAAATTTTCATAAGGAGATCCACAATGTTGAAGTACTGAGAGGAGTAGACACAGGCTCAGACCATTATATGGTTAAAATTAAAATCAAATTCACTCCATTAAAGAAGAGGACCAGAAAAACTAATAAAATAAAAAGGAGGTTTGACCCACATCAGCTAATTAAAAATAACAAGTACCAACAAATAACACAAACCATCAAATTAACAGATGATCTAGAACAACTAGCGCCTAGTCTTAAAAAAGAAGCAGAGAATCTAGCTCTCTTGAACCCACGAAGGAAACATGCATGGTGGACATCAAAATGTGACAAATTCCATGAAGATAGACACCAAGCATGGTTAAAGTTTCAAACACATAAAACTGAAGAAAATGTCATCAATCTAAAAAATGAAAGAAAAAAATTCACACAAAATATTAGAAGAATAAAGAGAGGATTTCATAAAGATATTATAAACTCTATAGAAGGTAATTATCACAAAACCAACTCCAGGAACTACTATAAAATCTTTGGGAAACAACTACAACAATATGAGGCCCCTACACTAATACTGAAAGATGAAGATGGTAGAATGACACACAGTAACAAGGAAAATGCAGAAATCATGGCAAAAGCATTTAGCAAAATTCTAAATTGTGAGGAACCCAAAGAACCCATACAAATCAACATAAATACCCCAATAAAAACCAAACCTAACAAACTAGACCCTCCAACTTTACAAGAAGTAGAAAAAATTCTTAAAGAACAAAAAAATTATAAGGCATATGGAGAAGATCAGGTTTTTGTTGAAATGAAACGTGGAAATATGCAAGTGACACAGTCAAGACCTCCTTACACATGGCTCTAACAAAAATTTGGGTAACAGAACAATTTCCCGAACATTGGACCACAGCTATCATCCACCCACTACACAAAAAGGGAGATAAGAGCAACCCAGACAACTACAGAGGAATCTCTCTCCTAGATTGCACATACAAAATTCTATCCAAGATCCGATATGAGAGAATCAAGGAGCAATTAGAACAGGAGTTAGGGGAATATCAGAGAGGTTTCAGACCATGGAGAAGCTATGCAGAGCAGATAATTAGTTTAAAATTGATTATGGCATACTACAAGAAACGGAGCAAACCTCTGGCAATAACATTTGTAGATTTTAAGAAGGCATTTGACTGTCTCCAAAGACCTTCAGTATTAAAAACTTTAAGAAATCTAGGAATCCATCCAAAACTAATTAAAATAATACAACACACTCTAACTAACACCAAATCAAAAGTGAAGTTTAGAGGAGAAATTTCAGAACCATTCCTCATAAAAACAGGCTTAAGACAAGGTGAGTGCCTATCACCATTACTGTTCAACTGTGCACTGGAATACATAATGAGAGAATGGTACAAGGACAATCCAAAGATGATAAGAATTGGAAGTGCAAAAGATGATATTAGCTTAAACTGCTTGGGATTCGCTGATCATCTTGCTCTCCTAGCCAACACTGTTCAAGAAGCCAGGCAACAAGTGAAATCACTACAAGAAATAGCGGAGAAAGTAGGCCTTAGAATATCATTTGAAAAAACGGAGATTATGCTAACTGATCCACCACTTGCAAACTAAATTACAATAGGAGAATAGGAAATCAAAATTGTTGATAAATTTAAATATTTAGGCGAAATAATAACATACAATCTAAATGAGAAGCCATCATGGCAGAATAGAATAAAAAAACTGGACTACGCAAATTACATTACCAAAACTACATACAACAACAAAAGCCTATCTATAGATGCAAAATTAAAACACTATAAAACAGTTACACAACCAGAAATAATGTATGCAGCTGAAACTATCTTCAAAACAACTAATACAGCAGAAATTGACAGAATACTAGAAATAGAAAGAAGAATAATTAGGACATGTATAAATAAACAGTATAAAATAAATGGACATTGGAGAATAGCATCAAATGAAACAGTATATAAGAAAATAGAACCAGTCATGAGCACAGTCAGGAATAAACGCATCTCATTCTTTGGACATCTGATGAGAACTCCAGAAAACAGAATTAGTAAAAAAATAATACAAAAATTGTGGGATAACAAGAGCGACATTAAATGGATCACAGAAATTAAGGAAGATATAAAAGAACTTCAAATTACAGTAGATGACCTAAAAAACGAGACAGAGAAAACCAGAATGCTGCAAGACCCGCAAACCAGACTACAAATGAAAATCAATAAAAGGAGTACAGGAAGAGTGGTCTCAGATGAAGAAAGAAAGAAAATATCTGAAATAATGAAGAAATATTGGGCAGACAGAAGAGCAAAACACCTTTCATATAAGAATAGACTCTAATAATTATATTACCTAAGTATCATATTAAGTTATTGTTGAACCAAATTGTATCCCCGTGTAACAACTTGTTTACAACTTTGTATTTTTGACTAGAGTGGTCCAATGAAGGCCATAAAATAAATAATAATAACACACAAAACACAACATTACATTATTCTCAAACTCGAAAGAACAGAAAAGAAAGAAATCCTGCATCAAGCAAAAAGCATGTGTATGTATTAAAGGTTTATTTTACATGTAGTACTCCTTAGCATCAGGTGCTTCTATATTTGAGCGATGAGCAGAACATTTGGTGATTTTCTACCATCTCATAGCAAAGGTTGAGATCTAATGCAACAGCCTGAAGTTGCCGTGAAAACGAAACAGTAATTTCAAATACAGTGGCGGCTACTGTCAAAGTTACGACAGTCATATCATTGAATAGAAGCCAGAAGACTTGCACTTTCCAATGACGGAGAAGTTCTGTCCATTTCTTCAAGGAACTGTACAATAGTCAAAGAGCTCTTTGAATTGAAGGGGTGCCAATGCCTTTCAAGCCAGCTTGTGTCACTAAGACTTTGTTTCTTAACTCTTTTCGCCTCTGGGTGTTTTTCAAGGATAGCTCGCTTGATAAGTATCAACCTTTTTGCTGACTCTCTCACAATATTGGTAACACAACTTACAAATCGCATCATATTGCGAATACTAGGCAATTTGCAGGCCCTCACAATAGCTAGGTTTAGTTTATGTGCTGCACAATGCGTATAAGTCACTAGCGGTTGGAGCTGCTTTATTCGGGATTGTACGCCACTGAACTTTCCAGACATGTTGGCACTTCCATCATAACCTTGACCTCTTAAATTCTTAACTTGTAGGCTGACTTGATTTAATTCTTGAATGATTCGATTGCTTAATGCAGCACCAGTCATATCAGTTGCAGATAGCATATGAAGTCCTCATGTATTGTGCTTTTTTTGTAAATTCAGATACCTGGTACAACAACTGAGTTGTTCCGTCACCAAGGAAAGCATAATATTTTACTTCTTTGACAGTGTCGAGTACCTTTTTCATAATGACAGAATGGCAACAATCGATCAGCTGATTCTGAGTTGTTTTGCTCAGATACGTAGCATTTTTTTGGGACAGTCTGGAGGGATGAATCACCTGAATCAATGCGAAATTTTAAAAGTGCTTGAAATTTTCCTTGGCTGATTTCATCACTCAGTGTACCATCATCTCGGTGGCCTCTTAACGGTACGTTTTCTCGATCACATAATATGATCGTCTTCACTGTAGGAATCGGCCACTCTTTGTTTGATTTAACAATTTTCAGTTTCTCAATTTTGATTAAATTATTTACAAATTTTTCAGGATTTTCATATGAACTTTTGAAATGTGTGCTTTTTAAAACTGCCATTTTGTGATAATCTGTGGCGGAATGGTTTCTGAACCTTTCTAGTACTTTTATGTATTTGCACAGCGGACGAGTGACTAAAGATCTTAGAGCCACAGAATGCTTTCCCCCATTATCTGCTCAAGAAAATAGTATGCAAGGCAAATAATATGCACTGTTCTGTTGTTGGCTATAGATTAGCCAAGAGTATTTCTTTAGCCTGTAAGAACGAAACTTTCTTTTTTGTCCACCCGCTGCTGCTCAGAATATGCATAATTATGACGTTGTTCTGAAGACTCCATCAGATGTTTATACTTTCCCTCATCACTGAGTACTTTTCCTACCACATACGAAATATCAAAAGGATTTGCAGCACAAGTAGTCAGTGTACTAGCCACTTCCATTGAGACTGGTTCTGGCTCTGTAACAACAGCAAACAAAAACTACAACTTGTATACACAAATCAGAAAATCGTATACAAGCAAATCAACTACTTATCAACAACTAGAATAACTCATCAGAACTATATCACAGGTTTATTTAAAAAGGCAAATAATCATTTAAGGGTTTAAAATAAAACTCACTAATATATATAAAAACAAAGATGATGAGACTTACCAAACAAAAGCACTGGCAGGTCGATAGACACACACACACACACACACACACACACACACACACACACACACACACATCAGTGGGTTCTATTTTTATTTTTAACTGTAAATTTGTTGTTAACATATTAACATTTTCGTCGTTTACAACGTTATGTAAAAGTTACATTTATAACTTAATTGGCGAAAAGTAACATACCTTACATTATATTATTGTCCTCTTGTTTTGGTAGCTGTTATGCTACACAATATACAACATGTCATCTGCAAACAGCAAAACGTAATTTATTTTCTAATTGTTATGTATTTACGAACGGAAATAAGACTGTATCACGTTTTCTTTCTGTAACTTACAGTTTTGAAGTTGTGGTACGTTTTCCTGTCTTGTTGGCGGAGTAAATGGGCTTACTTCTTTGCCTGTGTTCGCGTGGTAATGTAGTTTTTCGATTACTCAAAACATAGGCGGAGTTTTCGCTGCCACTACGTGTTGTTGTGGCTGTATGGCGTTCGTTTGTTTCGTATCGCGTTCTGCTGGCTGAGGCGCGCGAGTTTGAATTGTATTTGGTGTTAGTTGTGTGTGGTGTATGTGGGTTTGCCTGTGTGTGATGAGTACTGGGGCAGAGAGAGTATGTATGTGTGTGTGTGTGTGTGTGTGTGTGTGTGTGTGTGTGTTTTACTTGTATAGTTCTTCTATTGTGACGAAGAGAGTTTTGTTGCACAGTGATGTGTATTCATTGAGTACTTTCTTATAAGTTCCTACCTGTGTCAGCACTTCTGTTGGTGGTTCATTATTGTGGCAATATTGTTTCTTCCTTCAGGTTCCTGCTCGAATCAACAAATCTGAATTCATCATTTCAGATTTCATTTTATTTTTTGCTTTAGTTTTAATAATGTTCATCTGGCCAAAAATTCTTTCCACTTCCGCATTTGCATTTCTGTGTTGAAGCATTTCACAGCACAAATTAACGTCTCTTTTGGGCCATTTATTTGTCATTGAATACCAGTTTTTGTTAATGTGCCAGGATCAATATTACACGATTCAAGGAGAGGAATCAATGACTTTTTAACAACACGAAGAGCTTTGGGCACTGAAACAAGTGAAATTCTCGTCAAAATTTCTTGTTGTCTGGAAGCCTCTTAGCTCAGGATTAGGTTGACAAGACACATCTAGAGGTCATGGATTAGTTAATTTGGTAATGGAGAGTAGTCTGGGTGGTAAAAATGTAGAGGGCCCCCAGTGCTTGGCTATGATTACCAGGTTCAAGTGGGTGTAGGTTCCATTAGTTACACAAAGATGAAAAGACTTGCATTGGATACAAAAGTGTGGGAAGTTGCATAAAACCAGTGTTCTGACTGAAGACTGCAACAACTATGCTAAATACAGCATGCCATGTGTTTGATAAATGCAGATCACCACTAAACTTGGCGTAACAATATTGGAAAGCAACAGGTTCAAATTTCAGTCCAACTATCGTAATAGGATAGACTTTTCCCAAGGTTTCACATAACCACTATATATAGCTATGAACACATTCACATAGGCCAAGAAGTGAGTTCTTTTAATAAATAATTTGTTTACTAAATCTACAGTTGTTTTGGTGACCCCAGAAAATTTTTTGGAGAGAATTGGGAGGTGCTCAGTTACTGCTGTAATGAAGAGCAAGAATTTATTGAGAGACTGGGAATAGTCAGTCAGTCAACAAGTGTGTTTCATGAAAATTATTGTCATTGGCAACGAGGATCCTGCTCTGACATAGTTGAATAACGGTGTTAAAAGACGTCCAGAATACAGATACTCTGCTGGAAAAGCTTAAAACTGATCTCTGTTTTGAAGCTGTAACTGTTTTCCTTCTCATAGGAATGATCAATTTTAGCTCACTTGTAGTAGTAGTAGTAGTAGTAGTACAACAATCACTAAGTGTGTAGGGAATATTTCAGAACAGGTGCTTCAACTGATGCATGCTCCAGATTTGAGAAGTAATTGGGATAATAATTAACAATATTAAATTTTTGATGTTAGGTAAGTGGAATCAAATATATTGGGTATGAAGCCCGTAAGGAGTGGTCCTTATTTGAGGCTTACTGAGCCACACAACGGTCCATATGAGATAAGATTTGCAGAAGTGACAATAAGTGTAGGATATTTTCCCCAATTGGTGCAAATAGAAGAAGAAGAAGGAATAACGAGGTAGCAGCAAACTGAAGGGCATCCAAAGAATATCTTTGCATTCTTTTGGACAGATGACAGTTGTACAAAATTTCTGAAATAATGACGTTCTTGCCATTGACTGTAATTATTGTTTGTTGCATTATTGGCCATTGTGTAATTGTCAAGTGGTGCTTGATGTGCGTGAAGACGAGCCGAGCCACCAAGCTGTACAGCCACCAGCATATGGCAGACAAACATAAAACATATAACAAGTTGTCATGCATAAAATTAGTATAAAAACTGGTTAATTTAGCAGCAGAAACAACACTTCCTAGGCGGGTTACATATAGCAAATTAAAAATAAATGTATAAAGTGCTATTTGGGGAATGAACTATCTATGTAAAATATAGCAGGAGAGTGCTAGCTGAATGTAAATGATTGTGGAGTGAAGGAAACCACTCACTGAATAGCAAGAGCTTTGAGCTGTTAACAGAAACACACAAAACAGGGAGAAAACTTGCTAGTTTTCGGAACAAATAACTTGTCAAGTTACAGTAAATGTGTACATGCCCCCCCCCCCCCCCCAAAAAAAAAAAACACACACACACACACACACACACACACAGGGTTTGTGGTGGTACACCTCACTTTCCCATCAGTTCCTGTAATAAGTGGAACCTGAAGAAGGTGTTGCCATACAGTGTGGCCTTAAAAGCACCCAACTCTATCCTACATACAGATGTGAACATCAGTTAATCCAGGCTTACCTTGGGGAGGTAGGTGTAGAGGAAGGGCTGGACCACAGTCATAACAGTGGGAGAGTCTGAAATTTTACTCGTTTCAATTAATGTAGTCTGCACTTAAAATCTACAAACAGGAAAATGAATATTAAGAACTGAAATGGAAGGTAAAGGTGCATTAGCATACAGTATCAGATTTCATACATTATCAAGCATCAGTTAAAAATGTCACAAAATGTTATCAAAGAAGCCATTATAAGGTTGAGACAAATGTAAGAGAGATGTCTTCCAGTCTGGTTGATCATTTGTGTCTCACAAATAGTAAACAACATTCTCAATTTTCAAAGGTGTCACAGCTCTTAAATGTGCTTGAGGCTTTAGAGCCAGACTTTTGCCAATGTGACACCTACCACAGGGTCCTCTGAGATGGACACTGCCTATTTGGGCACTTCATGTTGACTGCTTCAGGACATTGACAAAAATGAGGCTGAGTGACCCTGCTAACTGCTGTTTAAAAACTTTTCCTAGCAGAAAACGGGCACTATTTTCTATAGCAACTCCAAATGGTCCTTCCTGCAAAAGGCTAAGTTCATTTTACAAGTGAACTCTCTGGTTCTGTTAGGTTACCATTAACTGGGTGGTCCTAGCTGCAATTACAACTAAGGAAGGTAGGCACTGCTGACATCCTTCTTCAAGCCGAGGAGCCCTCTAATGGTCACTCCCATCTTGGTGATCACCAATGATTACAGCTTGAAAGGCATTTCATTAAAATTAACTTGTACCAAAATTACTGCTTTATAGAGGGAATGATAATATGTAATTTCCATCCCAAATGTTTTATCGCAGGTTGTGAGAATAGTCTGGGAGGTTTAGAGAACAAGAAAAAGTTAACATATCTTAATCATAATTGTACATCTTGTGATATGTCTGATATTCTGCAAATCATTGGACAGCAAGTTTGCTTATAGATAGTTGTGCGCCTCTGGTGCACTGTGATACGTATAAAAGTTTGTTATAGTAAGCTAGTTGGTATTCACTGACAACTTTTTCTTTTTTAATGATGCAAATTTTACCATTGTTTCCAGGTATGCAATGAATGTTTTTCCTTATTGGAGCTTATTTTCTTAAGTAATTTCGTGTTTAAAAAAATGTTTTTGATTTTTCTCAATTGCTGATTTAAAACTGAACTTTCTAGGATGGTTTTACAAGCCTCGATGACTACATCTGTTACTCATATGCTCCTAGAATGACTGTAGCTGTGAGATCTGATGATGGTTCCCAGGTGAAGAAAATAACATTCCCAGTCTGCACTCTAAGGACAACAGGTCTTCATCGTCTTGTATATTTTGGAAGTAATTCAGGAAGTATTCTAGGAATGAGCCAAGTGTTTGAAATCAAGAGTACTGATTCAAGCCACTTGCATAATGGATTTGATAATGATGAGACCTGAGTGTGTTGTTTGTGGTATAAAATGCATTATTTATTTGTCTGTCATCTGTGAACTTAAGTTTTGACAGTACATGCAATGGCTGGAGGCATTGCTGCTCGTTTGTATTGAATGTACAGTGTGTGAGAGGGTTAAATAGTTACTCTCTTTGTGATGCAATATTTTTGTGTAAAGAAAAAAAAGCTATTTCATCTGTTGAAGCACATTGGAGGCTGATACAGAATGCTGTTTTATACTTCAGCTTAAATGAAACTTCTCATATTGATAGTTCCATTAACACAATGGACTTGTGTCTGTAGTGTTTAAAACTCACTTGAATTGGATAGTACCTGTTTTGGCAAATTAGCCATGGCTCCTAGTAACTGTTAATGCAGTGTTGTTGCTTTCTAAATCTTACAATACACTGTTAGGTTTCAAATTATTGCTCATTGTTCTAAGATCCAAAAGATAAACTTTAGATATGTACTTACAGTATGTAAAATAATTAGTTATTTTCATGCATGTTTGGCTGTTTCTGCTGGCCATCTTAATATAATTAACCTAAATAAGAAATTTAAATGTCTTGAGACATTGGCAGTCCATAATCGTTCCTATAGTAAGCTAACACGTATTGCCAGTACTTTGCGTATTTTTTTGGAACAGTACATATCACTATTTTAACCTTTTTGTGACAGTATTTTGTGCAGAGCCTCTAGAAGAAAGTGTTTGTGGTGGGAAATTAATTGTATATGAAACAGATGTGGTGCATTTACTTTGTATTTTGTATACTCTAATTCTTAAAACAAAGTATAAGTGTTCACATGTACTTTCAGTATTTTGATATCACACTATCTGAATTTGCTGTTAGTCAGTCCTATGCATTCAACATAAGTTTTCATGTAATCACAATAGATAATATGTTGTTGATTTAAGAAATTATACGGTACAGTACCTGATTTCTTTAACTTGAAAGAAAGATTTTATTTTTGGGTGTAAATTATGTCATTGCTTTTTGCAAGGATCACAAATGTAAGCATAATTCGTTACTTTGCCAGTGTTCATTGCAGGTCCATTTGTCTCCCTTAGTTTCAGAACTGTAGGGGTAGTCTTTGCACACCAGTTAATTCAAATTTTGTGATGCTATAAACTCTCTGTGTGTTGGATTATACTTCTGATTATCATTAAAAGTCCAAAAAACATTTGTGTTCAGTCTGCTTTCTTTTTTATAGTGAAAAAGTTTATAGTTTGCAGTTTTTGTCATGTCATAAGCCTGTAGTTTATTTATGGTTTTATTTTTTCCATCTCCTTGGAAAGTGCAGTAATTTGTTACAGTATAAATATAGAGTTATTCTTATGAACATTATCACTGTAAAGAAAGACAGAGAAGAATATGTCATGGAGGATTTGCCAGTCTTTCATAAGCAGCTTTAACAGAGCTCCAAAGAGATATTTTTATTAAAGAAATATGTTGTTGGTTTTTCTTTTCTTTTACTCTGTAACTTTGGTGATGTATGTCACTTTTTCCTTTACGAATTGCATTTAATTATATGTCTTTAAAGTGATTAAACATGTATGCAAATGTTTCATGTGAAATCTGCTTAAAGTTCCTTTACAGCAATGACAAGTACAGTTCTTTAGAGCGATTTACCTACCAGGTTTACTATAAATTTTAATCTGATATATATTTGTTGGAAACAGTTGCCAACATTGAATTAGCACAGATATTAAACACAAGAATGTGACATTAGTTACCAGTACATCTTTCCCATTCCCTGTAGATTTCTTGTTTGCTTTTGATTTTTTTTTTTTAATTGATAGATTTGCAGCAGATAACTAGACACTAACAGATGTGCCTCCTCCTGTTCAAGGAGACCTGTAAGCATAATGGATATTCCAGTATTGAAATATTAAACTAAGTATGAGGATAATAGCCATTTACCTGCAGTTAAATGATTGTGGCACATATGCTTACGTGAAAGGACAGAAAAATCATACCAGCTTTAAAGTCTGAGCTCTTTTCTTTGAATTAGGTAAAGCTAATACAATTTTCAGAGTCTTCAAGTGTGCCTATGCCTTCACATATTTGCTGGTGAGTGTTACCTATCTTATTTTAAATCTTTTTTATCCTCATTTTTTATTTTTTGGCTCAGTTAATAAAGTTGGTTTAGTAGTATTTTACACCACAAATGTTGACTTGTTCAATAACAGTTGCAGTTAACTATCAGAAAGAGTAAGGTAGTGTTTGTACGTATATGTTGGTTTCATTAAGGCAAAGATGTGAGTTTTAGGCATTTTGTGATCGTGTTTTGTCTGTGTGTGTTAAGTTATTTCATCATTTGTTATCTGTAATACATGAGTATTCTGATGAAGAAAATTATATGAATCCTGAAAGATTGTGCTTAATTTTTGGAAGCTATTGTGCTTACAGGTCTTAAGTTGCGTTTTGGAATAACCCAGAACTGACTAATGGCTGTACTTTTCTCATAACTATGGGTTTTTATTCTTTCAGTTTAATTAAGTATAAAGTCTGAGAGGAATAATATAAAGAAGGCAACCTCTGTTTTTTAAAACTGTTTCGTTGAATGTGATAGAGATGCTTCTGCATTACTAATGCTTAATATCATTTCAACTGCTTGTGACAACTTTGTTCATTTTCTAGTTAGACACTTTAAGGTCTTTTAGCCTCTTTTTTAATTGTGTTAAATGGACAACACTAATTATATTTAATTGTACAATTGTTGTTCATTGTGATACGATCTCATTAAATTGCTTTTTGTGTTCTGCATAATCTTTCTAATATGCTATAAACATTTTCTTAATGGAATATGCTTGTCTTTGTTGGTAAAGAAGTTCCAGTTGGTAAGCATTGCAGGTCAATGCTATAGAAAATGTTTTGTAATGTACAAATCCTTTTAACAACTGTAAAACTGTTACTTCTTAGTGGCTTCCATTAAAGACCACTGCTTTTTGTTTGTTCGATAGACTTCATTAGCTATGAGTTATGTAGGTATCTGTATTATATTTCAAAAAACAAATAACTTTGTTTAGCTTTCTCACAACCTTTTGTTTAAATTTTGTGAATAGAAATAGGGTTTCATACTTTTCATATGTGAATGGCAAATTATGGACGCATATCAAAGTGCTAGGAGCAAAAGCAATAAATCACAATATAAAAAATTGATCCCTATAGTGGACATGACCATTAACAAAGTAGTTGGTTGATGTAGCTCATCTGTTTAAGTTAGGTTTACAAGAACCCAACTTACTCTCCCTCCCCCCTCCTGCTCCTCACTTCCCCTACCATCATCAGTGCAGGTACATACTTACAGATCTTTCTCATCCCCCCCCCCCCCCCCCACACACACACAGAAAAGGCTAATTTTCTCATCCTGGTTTCAATCTGTATGATGTGATCTCCCTCATCTGTTTTTATGTCTATATGTACCTTTGCACTTACTTTCATTTGTTCATTAATTTTATTTTTGAATTCTGTTATCTCATCCTCCTATCTTTTGTATCCATCTCACTCTTGTGATTATTCACTTGTAACTACATTTAATTTCTTTCCTGCAATAAAATTACAGATAACTTTCTCACTGCTTCTCATTTATGTGTAATCTTCAGATGATTGCTTTGCTGGCCAGGACTATTTGTATATATTATTGTGTGTGGTTTCCTTGGTATTGTTTTCTGTCCCGCCACTGTAATGATTTTGTTTTAAATTCTTATTTGACATATTTCAATTTTGTTTTGCAGTTGATTTGTTTTTCCTTCTTTATTTCTGTTTCCTGGCCTTATGTCTCACCTTCCAGGGTGCAAAACCAGAAAGACAGCTTATTTTGGTTTGGAAGTGAATATCTGTATCTGATGATTTCAAACACCTGTGAAATACAGAGTGTTATGTAACCAGCTTGTATCTTGGTTCAGTGTTCATTTATTTGCATTCATTAGGTTTTTGCCCCATTTGCACCCTCAGCCCATTGACGACTTGTTGGCTCAGCTCAGAGATCCAAAATTGCAGTTGTCGAAATGTTATTTTACAGCTTTGATGAATAGTGAGTGCATTGTACTTACAAAAAAATCTTAAGTTTCACAGAGTTTCATATTCGACTTTAAATTGTGGACGAGCTAGTCCTTAGGCCAATGGGAGATAACTGCTTACCACTGTACTGTAGCCTATAAGATGTAAACACACTTGAAATAATTTACTGCACACTGCCTTGGTATGTAGAAGCCCATGGCACCCACAAATATATTCTTTGAGCAGGTAAATTTGTCGGTGTAATGCATTCCCCTGTACTTGGGTATCAATTTGATGAAAGACATAATTATTCTGGAAGTCTATACACTGGTGATTGATGCAGACTGCATTCGTTTGTGAGAAAAAGGAAGTGATAAAATTTTGCATTTTAATTTCATTTTTCAGGAGATACTTTAGGATTTATTAGCATATTGAAGTCCTTTTTGTAAGCAGTCACAATCACTAACTGCCTTAGTTTTGCACTGTAAAAATTGTGTAACTGTTATATATAAGATTGATTTTTGTATGGGGCCAATATCCATTTGTACTTAGTTGTATATACAGGTCAGTGTATGCTTCCATGATTATAGTAGATGGGCTGTGCAGCTGAAAGGTTGAAAATGGAGACCTTTTATCTTCTAGCTTTTTAATTATTTTATTGTTTTGTGTGTACAATAAAAAGTGCCTTAAATTTTAAATATATTTGCCAATAATTTAAAATATTGTATCATAGTAAAATATATTTCTCAATAAAAATCTTTGTTTATTGCTCTTTGTTAAAATTTGAATATACCTTTACATAAAATAGGGCAATCAGTTGAAAAAGTAAAATGCAATCAATGAAAGAGGAAAAGAAAGGCTTACAGAAATCTGGTTAATTATCTAGAGCACATTTCAGCACAATTTCTAGCAATCGCTGGAAAATTGTGGAAGTGTTGTTAATATATTGTCCAACAGTTACTCATTATTCTCTACCACTCCAAAGTGATAGACTGAACTTCTACATCTGTACTCGACAAGCCACCTTGTGGTGTGTGTCGAAGGGTACTTCAGTAATCACTACATTTTTCTGTTTCCCTGTTCCATTTGCAATTTGTCTTTGGGAAGACCAGATACCTGTAAGTCTGTATTACAACCATGAATTTCTAAGTTTTCCATCATACTCATTTTGCAAGAGTTGTGTGGGTGGAAGTAATATGCTGCCTGATGGTTAGAAGTGGCTGCTCTCACGGTTGTAACAGTAAACCTCAGTGAGCTGCATAAGGTCTGTTGTGCAGCATATGCCAGTTTGATGAGCATCACCACTCTGTGTTACTAATTGAATCTTTAGTGAATTTACTGCTCTTCTTTGGACCTCCCCTATTAACCCTACACAGTATAGACTACATTAGCCCAATCAATAAAATAAAATGGATGGGTGGGAGGGGGTGGGGGGGATTTGCATAGTCACATTTTTGTACAGTGGTAGGAGGGAATTCCATGTTCAATATGCTAAAAATCCAAATTGGTGGAATGTGGTGTGTGTGTGTGTGTGTGTGTGTGTGTGTGTGTGTGTGTGTGTGTGTGTGTGTAAAGGTCACTTTTCTATGTTTTTCTTGAATAACTTGAAAATTGCAGCTTCAGTACTAAATAAAAATATGTTAAATTTGCTACAAAAAGATTCTATAATTCTTTCTTTAGTACTTATAGTTTCCACATTGCAGAGAATGGAAAATTGCACATTATTAAAAATATTGACGGTATAAAATTAACATTTATTGTTGAATGAAGCGAGTTCACAACAATTTTTAAATGCTTCTACCACATCTAAGTGCAGTAGAGTCCTATTTAGGGATAAATTGTCTTCCATGGGTGTAGCTGGGTGGAGGAGCGATGTGGAGTGTACAAGTGCCAGGAAAGGTTGGTCACCAAATAGTGGTTGTGCACTCCTTTCCTTCATAGGTCTTCAAACTGAAGAGGGAGCAGATTATTATGCACTCAGCTAACCCCACTACATCGCAAGATGCAGATGCAGTGTCATTCACGAAGTTATATCAACCCTCCACAGGAAACCTCGTGAATCATTGGTGACACAGTGTATAGATGTGCCTGGGGGTGTTTCTTTTCCACCAGCTGCATTAATACTACGTGGAATGCAGATTTGAGTTACTAATAATACTTATGCATGTGGGCAAGATCCGTGTAAATCTCTGCACACTGTTCTACTATGCCAGAGGAGAAAAGGATTTTTAGTCATGCTGTACGTCAGCTGTAGTATTCTGGGAAAAGCAACTTTCCCACCACAAGCACTGCTCCCATTTCAGTTTAAAGACTGACTATACCTTCCCAGTATTTCCTGTCCCCTTAAGTGAGTAGATGAAATAACTTTGCTGAGCACATGATTATATAATTAAGTTATTTTCAGTTTATTAAGTGAGCATTTATTTGTAATTTTTAAGTGAGCTTTTATGTAAAATATTTTCCTGTAAACAATGGCTGAGAGGTGTTTAATTTGCATGATGTTGTCAGTGATTTATGTAGTGTTGGTGCAAAAGGGACTGGCTTGACAAGTGACATGTTAGTGCTGCCTGTTGTTGACAGTGTATTGTATAGCCATCTACACTCTGCAGACCACTTTGAAGTGCGTGGCAGAGGATACATCCCATTATACCAGGTATTTGGGTTTCTTCCCATTCCATTCATGTACTGAGCACAGGAAGGATAATTGTTTAAATGCCTCTGTGTGTGCTGCAATTAATCTAATCTTGTTCTCACAATCACTACATGAGCAATAACTAACGGGCTGTACTATATTCCTAGAATCATCATTTCAAGCTGTTTCTTGAAACTTCATAAGTAAGTTTTCCCAGGATAGTTTTATCTTAGTGTGCCAGTTTCTTCAGCATCTCTGTGACATTCTCACATAGGTTGAACAAACCTGTGACCATTTATGGTGCCCTTCTCTGTATACATTCAGTATCCCCTATAAGTCTTATTTGGTGAGCAATATTCCAGAATGGGTTGCACGAGTGGTTTTTAAGCAATCTCCTTAGTAGACTGAGTGCATTTTCCCAGTATTCTACCAATAAGCCAAAGTCTACTACTTGCTTTACTCACAAGTGAACCTATGTGATCGTTCCATTTCATATCTCCACACACTGTTACACCCAGCTATTTTTAGGAGGTGGCCAATTCTGGCTGTGGCTCATTGATATCACAATCAGAGGATACTACTTTTTTTATTATTTTGCGAAGTGCTCACTTTTACATTTATGAACATTTAAAGCAAGTTGCCAATCTTTGCATCACGTTGAAATCTTATCAAGATCTGACTGGCTGTTTATATAGCTTATTTCAGACAGTACTTCATTATAGATAACAGCATCAGCAGCAAAAAGCATGAGGTTACTGTTAATATTGTCTACAACGTGGTTAATAAACATCATGAACATCGAGGGTCCCAACAGACTTCCCAGGAACAACCCAAAGATACTTCTGCATCTGACAACGACTCTCCATCCGAGGTAAAATGCTGTGCCCTCCCTACCAAAGCATCCTCAATCCAATCAGACATTTCCCTTGATAAACCGTATGATCATACTTACGACAATAAGTGTAGATGTGTTACTGAGTCAAATGCTACTCAGAAATCAAGAAATATCGCGTCTTCTTGAATGCCTTGATCTAAAGCCATCAGTATGACACGTGAGAAAAGTGCAAGTTGGGTTTTGCATGATCGATATTTTCATAATCAGTGCTAGTTGGCATGGAGCATGTCATTCTGTTCAAGATACCTGCGTATGGTTGATTGAACTCAGAATGTGCTCTAAGATTCTGCAAGGTATCAATTTCAAGGATATTGGATGGTTAGTTATGTGGATCACTACTACCCTTCTTGTAATTGTGTGTGATCTGTGCTTTCTTCCAACTAAGATTTTTTGTTCAAGGCATCTATGACACACATAGTTAGAAGAGGATTTCTTCACTGCAAATTCATTTTAGATTCTGACAGGAATTTCATTGGGCCTAGGAGCTTTGTTCAATTTTAACAATTTTTAGCTGTTCTCAATACCACTTGATGGTAAATTAATGAATGATCAGAAAGTTACTGCACTTTCTCCACCATTAATTGTGTTACTGGCAGACTACATAAATCTCTTCCATTCTTGAACTGCTGGCACTTGTACGGGCTACACTGAGTGGAGCCACTTACCGCACATCTGCAGTTTATCTTACAAACTGAGTGTGAATATCTCTGAGGGAATGGAACTGATCATGTAAAAGTTCTGACCCACCCCTTTCTCAGAGGACTACAATAATTGTAGTAATAAAAAAAAAAAAAAAAAACTTCGCAAATTACTGACCCTGCATGTGTTTCCATAAGAAATGCATATTAGTATGAGCATGTGCAGGTAGAATAATCAAAGTTCATTGTTCATATTTAACTTTGTGTTCGGTGAAATTGTTGTTTGGCTGTTCATATAGATGGTAGATTCTGATTTCTGCAAGACATGGTCAGGTTGTTACTTGGACATATGTACATTGAAATAAAATTATTATACAGAGTACTTTTTCACATCAACTTTTAAGTGACCACCAGATCCTTCATCGTGTGACACACAGACTACTTGTTGACAGTATAATAAAATCATTTGCAAATCGAGTTCACAGTGCAACAGCTCATGCCAGCTTTCAACTTGCTACTCCATAACTGACAGCACCAACTACTATCAGCAATAACAAAAGCAGATGAAGTTTACATACAAATGTATATAATATGTAATTTGATATAATAGATGTTTCTTAACTGAAGAGTGAGTCACGTAATATTTCATAAACAAAAGCATTTTTCTGTAACTTATGTTTTTAAATAAGTATGAAAAACAGTAAGTATGATTAGAATACTAAATCGCAATGTACTTAACTTTTTATTTATGGTGTTTCACGTTCTTCGATACTTTGCAAAAAAAGAGGTGTATTGAGCAGCTGCATTCCTATGTTGAGAAGTTGCATTCCCTTAACAACAGCTAACACCAGCAGAAAAATACAAAATCATTGAATTTGCAAACATTAATGGCAGCAAGATAATTGAGGTAGTCAACAATCTGTAAATATGCAGTTCTTCAAAGGACAACAGAGAGGGAGATTCTTGTAGCAACTTTCAACAATAATGTATCCACGACCCAGCGCACATGCCACCATGAAGGCGCAGTTCAACTTGCTGCCTGCCTGCCAGGCTACTGCCAGCGCTTAACTGGCAAATGCTACAGAGAATAGTCCACTTACCCCGTGTGTAAAGTAACAGTTTGAAGCAGCAGGGATTTTAAATTAAAATTGTAGTCCACCACAGCCAAAGGCAAAAGAAAATCTAGTGGGACACTTCCCATATGGCACATAGTTTACAGATGGATTATACCAACCCATCATTTCCAGTCCAGTTCTCTTATGTATGTAGACAAAATAACGTCACCGAATTGTTCTATGTATAGTACAGTTATTTTCAGTTTATTAGTGAGTATTTATTTGTATTTGCAGTTGTTAAATGAGCTATTATGTAAAAAAAGAAAAAGAAAACACCTTGAAAGCTGTAGCTTTAACCTGTCTATCACACTGAAGAACCTCTCCCAAGTGTGTGTTAATTTGTCTCCACTATCACTGGCTGGAATATTTTTCACAGCTTGAGGGGTATGAAATGCATCTCCCCAACCTCTACCATCCCAACATCTAGAGAAGCATGGGGGCTTGTTCCCTCTGCATTATTACTAGGACACTTAAATGCCATGGAACTTCAGGTATTTCAATATAAGTCAAGCAATGCATTAGAGATGATTACTGCTCTAGCAACCTGGCAAACGAGCTGTGAGCCAGATGGTGCCTTCACGGTGGTGTGTGCACTGGGCCATTGACACATTATTGCCTTTGAGAGATGCTATTAAAATCTAAAATCAATCTCTCTCTCTCTCTCTCTCTCTCCCCTCCCCTTCCTCTCCCTCCCTCTCTTTTTTGTGATGTCCCCTTTGAAGAAATGTGTATTTACAGATTCTTGATCACCTCAATTACCTCATAACTGTTGATGTTTGCAAATTCAATGAATTTGTGCTTTTATGCTGATGTTAGTGGTTAAGGGAATTCAAGCAGTGACTAAGAATTTATCACCCTTAGTGATATGCTCCTCCCCCAATGAATTATAGACCTTGCCGTTGGTGGGGAGGCTTGCATGCCACAGCGATACAGATAGCCGTACCGTAGGTCCAACCACAACAGAGGGGTATCTGTTGAGAGGCCAGACAAACGTATGGTTCCTGAAGAGAGGCAGCAGCCTTTTCAGTAGTTGCAGGGGCAACAGTCTGGATGATTGACTTATCTGGCCTTGTAACATTAACCAAAACGGCCTTGCTGTGTTGGTGCTGCGAACGGCTGAAAGCAAGGGGAAACTACGGCCGTAATTTTTTCCCGAGGGCATGCAGCTTTACTGTATGGATAAATGATGATGGCGTCCTCTTGGGTAAAATACTCCGGAGGTAAAACAGTCCCCCATTCGGTTCTCCGCGCGGGGACTACTCAGGTGGACGTCGTTATCAGACAAAGAAAACTGGCGTTCTACGGATCGGAGCGTGGAATGTCAGATCCCTTAATCGAGCAGGTAGGTTAGAAAATTTAAAAAGGGAAATGGATAGATTAAAGTTGGATATAATGGGAATTAGTGAAGTTTAGTGGCAGGAGGAACAAGACTTTTGGTCAGATGAATACAGAGTTATAAATACAAAATCAAATAGGGGTAATGCAGGAGTAGGTTTAATAATGAATAAAGCAATAGGAACGCGGGTAAGCTACTACAAACAGCACAGCGAACGCATTGTTGTGGCCAAGATAGACACGAAGCCCACGCCTACAACAGTAGTACATGTCTATATGCCTACTAGCTCTGCAGATGACGAAGAAATTGAAGAAATGTATGATGAGATAAAAGAAATTATTCAGATACTGAAGGGAGATGAAAATTTAATGGTCATGGGTGACTGGAATTCAATAGTAGGAAAAGGAAGAGAAGGAAACGTAGTAGGTGAATATGTATGGGGGTTAAGAAATGAAAGAGGAAGCCGCCTGGTGGAATTTTGCACATAGCACAACTTAATCATAGCTAACACTTGGTTCAAGAATCATGAAAGAAGGTTGTATACGTGGAAGAACCCTGGAGATACTAGAAGATATCAGATAGATTATATAATGGTAAGACAGAGATTTAGGAACCAGGTTTTAAATTGTAAGACACTTCCAGGGGCAGAAGTGGACTCTGACCACAATCTATTGGTTATGAACTGCAGATTAAAACTGAAGAAACTGCAAAAAGGTGGGACTCTCAGGAGATAGGACCTGGATAAACTGACTAAACCAGATGTTGTACAGAGTTTCAGGGAGAGCTTAAGGGAACAATTGATAAGAATGGGGGAAAGAAATACAGTTGAAGGATGAATTGGTGAAGGCAGCAGAGGATCAAGTAGGTAAAAAGATGAGGGCTAGTAGAAATCCTTGGGTTACAGAAGAAATATTGAATTTAATTGACGAAAGGAGAAAATATAAAAATGCAGTAAACGAAGCAGGCAAAAAGGAATACAAACGTCTCAAAAATGAGATCGACAGGAAGTGCAAAATGGCTAAGCGACGTGGCTAGAGGACAAATGTAAGGATGTAGGGGCTTATCTCACTAGGGGTAAGATTGATACTGCCTACAGGAAAATTAGAGAGACTTTTGGAGAAAAGAGAACCACTTGTCAAAAGCTCAGATGGAAACCCAGTTCTAAGCAAAGAAGGGAATGCAGAAAGGTGGAAGGAGTATATGGAGGGTCTATACAACGGCGATGTACTTGAGGGCAATGTTACAGAAATGGAAGAGGATGTAGATGAAGATGAAATGGGAGATATCATACTGCGTGAAGAGTTTGACAGAGCACTGAAAGACCTGAGTTGAAACAAGGCCCCCGGAGTAGACAACATTCCATTAGAACTACTGACAGCCTTAGGAGAGCCAGTTCTGACAAAACTCTACCATCTGGTGAGAAAAATGTATGAGACAGGCGAAATACCCTCAGACTTCAAGAAGAATATAATAATTCCAATCCCAAAGAAAGTAGGTGTTGACAGATGTGAAAATTACTGAACTGTCAGTTTAATAAGTCACAGCCGCAAAATACTAACGCGAATTATTTACAGACGAATGGAAAAACTAGTAGAAGCCAACCTCGGGGAAGATCAGTTTGGATTCCGTAGAAATGTTGGAACACGTGAGGCAATACTGACCCTACGACTTATCTTAGAAGCTAGATTAAGAAAGGGCAAAAATACGTTTCAAGCATTTGTAGACTTAGAGAAAGCTTTTGACAATGTTGACTGGAATACTCTCTTTCAAATCCTGAAGGTGGCAGGTGTAAAATACAAGGAGCGAAAGGCTATTTACAATTTGTACAGAAACCAGATGGCAGTTATAAGAGTCGAGGGACATGAAAGGGAAGCAGTGGTTGGGAAGGGAGTGAGACAGGGTTGTAGCCTCTCCCCGATGTTGTTCAATCTGTATATTGAGCAAGCAGTAAAAGAAACAAATGAAAAATTCGGAATAGGTATTAAAATCCATGGAGAAGAAATAAAAACTTTAAGGTTCGCCAATGACATTGTAATTCTGTCAGAGACAGCAAAGGACTTGGAAGAGCAGTTGAACGGAATGGACAGTGTCTTGAAAGGAGGATATAAGATGAACATCAACAAAAGCAAAATGAGGATAATGGAATGTAGTCGAATTAAGTCAGGTGATGCTGAGGGAATTAGATTAGGAAATGAGACACTTAAAGTAGTAAAAGAGTTTTGCTATTTGGGGAGCAAAATAACCGATGATGGTCGAAGTAGAGAGGACATAAAATGTAGACTGGCAATGGCAAGGAAAGAGTTTCTGAAGAAGAGAAATTTGTTAACATAAAGTATAGATTTAAGTGTCAGGAAGTCGTTTCTGAAAGTATTTGTATGGAGTGTAGCCATGTATGGAAGTGAAACACGGACGATAAATAGTTTGGACGAGAAGAGAATAGAAGCTTTTGAAATGTGGTGCTACAGAAGAATGCTGAAGATTAGATGGGTAGATCACATAACTAATGAGGAGGCACTGAATAGAATTGGGGAGAAGAGGAGTTTGTGGCACAACTTGACTAGAAGAAGAGATCGCTTGGTAGGACATGTTCTGAGGCATCAAGGGATCACCAATTTAGTATTGCAGGGCAGAGTGGAGGGTAAAAATCGTAAAGGGAGACCAAGAGGTGAATACACTAAGCAGATTCAGAAGGATGTAGGCTGCAGTACGTACTGGGAGATGAAGAAGCTTGCACAGGATAGAGTAGCATGGAGAGCTGCATCAAACCAGTCTCAGGACTGAAGACCACAACAACAACAACAGTGATATGCTGTTGTGCTTAGTATACTTTTCCTTGAGGGGAATTCGGACATTGGTTAAGCTATGGTTAGTGTTGCTCTAGTTGTACTTTAGGTGTTTATTTGGTTTTAAGTGCTACGTTGTGATATTTTACTGTGTAAAAGTCTGTCAGTGTTAGTAGTATTCGTGAGGAGCAGATTTAGTTCCCATATGCATATTCGTTGAAGGGGTTTGGCTTTGATTGCAAACATTTCCTTAAATTGCATGTTAGTAAATAGTAATAGGGTGGCATTGCCCTGTGGTTTTATTGCAGTGGAGCCAGAACGGAGTGGGCTTCATTCGCCAAATTTTTCTAATATGTCAATAGGTGTTGGTCATATTTATTGTTTTTTCACTAAGTTTGAGTAACTGTTTGTGCTTCAGTGGGTTTCCAGATTAGGTTGTCTGGGGGTCATTAGTTTTTAAAGTTGTTAATTTGGGAAGTCTGTTGTAGTATTAGTGTTGTGATTTTTTTTTTCTCTTTTTAACCTGTCAGTGGTTGTTATTTGCATTTTATGTGTAGGGACTTTAAGACAATTCTGAAACTAATGACTGATATACCTTACATCAGTTAAAGTGGTTTACTTGTTGTATTTAGTTGTTGGTCTCCATATGAAGTTATTCTTCATCATATGTGAAGTTGACTAGCGTCACATTTCTAATTAAGCTGTGAAACATGTATAACCTTAAGCCGTGCAGAGCAGTAATTGGTGTGTTGGTTAACTGCCCTCATTGATTGTTGGTTCTGGTCCCTAACTTTGGTGTTGCAATTAGAGGTAATTTAAGTATTGCAAAAGAAATAAACAACAGCCCCCCACTCAAGTAATGCTTGTGGAAACAAGCAGGGAATTAAACTGAAAAGTGAGCAACACTCTTGGTGGGGGATGCTGCCTTTCTCGGAAGAACACTACAGCTACTATACAGGGCACAAAGAATAAATTTTCAGTGTAGAACAGTGTGCAGAGATGACGTCCATATGTGTTCACTGCATTTATATTATTGGTAACTCATATCGGTATTCCATGTAGTGGTAATGCACTTTGTGGAAAATAAAGATCCCTTGACATGTCTATTCCCTGCACCATCAGTGATTCATAAGACACACTGTGGAGGGTCAATACAATTTTGTGAAACACCTTGTATTTACTTCAGACAATGGAAAATCCAGGATGGAATGTAAAAATATTATGAGAAGGAAAATTGCTGCTCACCATATAGTGGAGATGCTGAGTCACAGATAGGCACAACAAAAAGACTCTCACAATTACAGCTTTCGCCCATTAAAGCCTTCATCAACAATAAACACACACATTCACACGCTCATGCAAACACAACTGTGTCAGGCCTGAGTTGCTTTTTTTTTTTTTAATTTATTTTGTGTGTGTGTGTGTGTGTGTGTGTGTGTGTGTGTGTGTGTGTGTTTTGTATTCTTGGGTTTACTTCATGTGACATAGTGGAGGAGAGAAGGTGGGAAATTACCTGCTCCCTCTTCAGTGTGCAGATCATTGAAGGTGAGAAGTGCATGACCCTAATCTAGCAACCTGCTTTCCGTCACACTTCTACCCTCCACCCTCCCTGTTACACATGGTTACACCTCCAAAACACAATTTGTCCCTTAGTATGCCTCTCCTGCACCTAGATGTGGTATACATATTTAATATTTGTTCTTAACCTACTTCATTCAACAATAAACATTGTTGTATAATTAATACACTTGTTTTTAATAACCCTGGATTTTTCCATCCCTGCAACACGGAAACCATTAGTCATAGAGGGGGGAAATAAACTAATGGGACCTTTTTGTAGGACTTTTAATATGCTTTAATTTTGTACTGGGAAAGCCATGGTTTTAGGATTGTTGAAAAGGAAAAAAGAAACGTAAGAAACAGTCCTTCAAACACCTCCCCACCTCCAAACTCACATTCCACCAGTTGGGATTTTTAGTATGTTGTTAATTGCACTCCTTCCTATCTGTGTACAAAAATTTGCAACTACATAAATTTTTTCTCCTATATGACCTTTTTCAGTCTTCATTGACTGGGCTATGGACTAGTGAGCAGTACTCAAGAACTGGTCAAACAAGAGTTCTGCAAGTTGCTACAATTGTGACTGAATTAGATTTCCTTAGAATTTTAGCTTTGCATCCACTTTCCCGACATAAAGTGTTGTAATTTCACTTTAGAACATACCAGATGCATATTCCTAAATATTTAATGCTGGGGTCACAGTGGCATCAACACTGTGGAGTTCCGCCACCTACAGATATCAACCAAAGACAGACACAAGTATGTACATGGTCTTGGTATAGCCAATATCAGCCGAACAGTACAGACTTCATATGACATCTGGTGAAATTCAGATCAATTTGTTTTTCTTCCCACAAGCAAAACATGGACTGTGAGAAATTTTTAAGTGTGGTAGTAGAAAGGAATAGTTTGCGGCTGCCTGAGGATGAAACATATAACAGGGATATCTCAGAATATACAGTCTGAAATTGCCTCTTTATTGGAAATCACAAGTTTCAAACAACTTAAAAATTTAATGATAATTAATTGAAAATTATCTTATATTACATTATATATGTTCTCATGCTGTCTAGCCATTCTAGCCTCACATCTGCATTTCATGCTGAATGTAGGTGCATTTACAAATTATTATTACTGCTTACCGGTGTTTTTATGGCAGTGGAGTGGCAGTTCTGTTACGAGATGGTTTGCAAATGATCAGCTCACTGAAACCAGCACTGCCCACTGCAATGCAGTACCGCTACATCGTGCTGCATTGTTTACAAGATAAGTACGGCAATTGGTGGAAACAATTAATTGTAACCCAAAGACCAATTCCACCAATTTGGTTGTTCCTGCCTAAGCACCAAGTTGTATTGTGACATATCAGGGCCAGTTCCATTCATCTGTAGGGCAACTTTAGTTGATTTTGTATTCAGAAATAACTTATCTGAGTATGCCATTTAGCCATTTGTGTAATGATTGAAAGAAAGAACTGTACTATGACTTTTTGCAATGGAACACTTTCAAAAAATCTAATTCAGTAATTTTGCTTTCTCCCAGGCATTGTCCATTTTTAAAGCCAGTTTTATAATTGAGTGACTGTGTAGATAATTTTGACTAGTTTACTGACTTAATTATAACCAAAAGGAAAAGTTTTTGTATTCTAGTTACCACAATGAGCTCTCCTCCTTTCCCTCCCAAAAAAAAAAAAAAAGGAAAAAATTAAAATTGGAAATGAACTTGCATCTTGGGTGTGCGCCAGGTCTGCATATGGAGGTGGCTGGTGGGATGGGAAGGGACAGGAGGAGAATATAAAGGCGGCATCAAGCGGGTATCACTCAGTCATTAGAACAACCTGAGGATGGCGAGAAATCAGCTTTGCTAAAATAGCGTGCCTTTTGGATGAAGCCACCTGTCCAAATACCTGAGAACTATTCAAGAAGTTGCATCTTGCCCTGCCACACACATATGAATCAACTCGGTATTGGTTTGAAGAAAGTAATGGACATAGAACAATATGAAGTGTACCCAGAGCCATTTGTTATGAAATCTTAAAACTATTTCACCGTTTGCTGCTGTTCAACTGTGTATTAAACTGAGATGAGCCAGCATTATAAAAGCTTCCAGTAGCATTGTATCGTTAGCAATGTATTTTCTTACATTTACAGCCAATATAAAAAGCTACTAAAATATGAATACAAAAATAGTTAGAATGTATTTAAATGTTCCCTGCCCGAGAACAAAATAAAATACAAAAATCTCGTACAAATTATGCTCTGTGTTATAAACTGTAGGTAGTAGAGTCACATTGCAAAGTGGTAGAATCAGTATGTGAACACAATTTTCCATTGTTTCAAAGAATGGAAACTCAAGGTAGGAGTATTGACAATGTAGGAAAAGACAGATTGCTACTTACCATAAAGAAGACATGTCAAGTTGCAGACAGGCATAATTAAAAGACACTTACTTATAGCTTTCGGTCACAGCCTTCACCACACACACACACACACACACACACAAAAGAGAGCAAGCTCATCTCACGCACACACAACCGCCAAGGGTTGTTGTTTCAACACATTCTTCCCTCCCATAATTATCCCAGCCACAACCTGTGTAACATACTGTTCCCACACCCTCCACCCAACACTTTCCACTCCCTTGGTCCAATCGTCTCCTCCCCATTCTCATCTCCCAACCGGCCAGAATGCAACATCATGTGGGATGTAACTACAAACTGGGGAGGGGGCCAGTGCAAGGGATAGGGATAGTAGTACGGGTGGGGAGAGAGACAAACACTGTCTGGTGGACTGCACAGGGACTAGACTGCCAACAGGTGCAACATCAGGAGGTTGTGGGGCAGGGAGGTGGGGAGAAAGGTACAAAAATGGGAGGAGCACGGAAAGTCGGGCAGGTGTGATGGCAGAGGGCTGCAAATAATCAAGTTGGAAGATGAGAATGGGGAGGAGATGATAGAACCGAGGGAGTGGAAAGTGTTGGGTGGAGGGTGTGGGAGCAGTATGTTATGCAGGTTGTGGCTGGGATAATTATGGGAGGGGAGAATGTTTTGTAACGATAACTCCCATCTGTGGAGTTCAGAAAAGCTGGTGGTCGAGTGTAGGATCCAGATGGCTCGGGTTAGTGAAGCAGCCATTGAAGTTAAGGGTGGTGTGTTCAGCTGCGTGGGTAATCTACATTGCTCTTGGCCACAGTTTGGTGGTGACCGTTCATCCTGGTGGACAGCTGGTTGGTAGTCATACCAATATAAAAAGCTGTGCAATGATTGCAGCAGAGCTGGTAAATGACATGGCTGCTTTCATAGGTGGGCTGGCCCTAATGGGGTAGAATAAACCTCGACGGACTGGAATAGGAAGTGCTGGGTTGGTGGATTGGGCAGGTTTTGTACCTGGGTCTTCCACAGGGATAAGATCCTTATGAGTTGGAGTTAGGATTGGGAGTGGCATAGAAATGGGCTAGGATGTTGAGGAGGTCGGTTGGGTGATGGAACACTACTTTTTAGGAGTGGTGGGAAGTGTCTCAGGTAGGATGTCCCTCATCTCAGGGCACTATGATAGGTAATTAAAGCCCTGGTGAAGGATGTGGTTCAGTTGTTTCAGTGCTGCTACAGAGACCCTTGACGAAAGGAACACTGCTTTGTGGCTGGGTTCTGGGTGTGGTGGGAGGATTGGGGGCAGGCGGGGGAGGGTAAATGGCACGAGATCTGTTTGTGGACTGGGTCTGGGGGATAGTGCCTGTCTGTGAAACCTTGGTGAGACCACCAGCAAACTGAGCAAGGGAGTTTTGTCACTGCAGATATGCCTTCCCCGGGTAGCCAGTCTATATGGAAGGGATTTTTTGGTGTGAAAGGGATGACAGCTGTCAAAATGCTGGTACTGTTGGTGGGTTTAATGTGGACAGAGATGTTGATGGAACCATCAGAGAGGAGGTCATATGTAGGAAGGTGGCATGCTGGGTTGAGAAGGAATGTGAAGCGGATGGGAGCGAGAATGTTGAGGTTGTGAAGGAACGAAGATAGGGTGTCGATCATGGAGCTACCATCAGTGAACCTGTACCAGACTAGGGCTTTGGTATTTTGGGAGGCTAGGAAGATCTCCTCTAGATGGTCCATGAAAAGGATGGTATAGGAGGGTGCTACCCAGGTGCCTATGGGTTTGCTTTGGATTTGTTTGTACGAGGTGGAATCCAAGATTTTCAGGACTGTTGCTGCCATCTCGAAAGTAGGAGTAGTAGATCTTGGCACTGCTAGGTAGCAAGAGCTGCATATTTGACGAGTCAGTGTGTGGAGTGTCATTCATCTGGGAGGAAGTGTTGGATGTCCATTTCCGTAATACTCTGTCTTTGGTATGTGGTGATTTTATGATGGATCCGTGAATAGAACAGCGCATGTGTATCAAATTCTGTGTAAATCTCGGGAAAAGTGCTGCTACAGAGACCCTTGCATGATTCAACAAGTGTTTGGGGGACAGAGCATGAGCCGTACACGTGTTTGAGTGGCATGCTTGGTTCAGGACCGGCCGTACAGACGTCAAAGATGATGCTCACACTGAAACGCCTGTTAGCCACACAACGCCAGGCATTGTTGCCAAACTTCAACAATTGGTTTGTGTGGATCGATGTCGAACCATTCAAGACCTTGTGGATGAAGTGGGCATTGGTTATGGAACATGTGAACAAATGCTGACTGATGAATTTGGGCATGCATCATGTCACTGCAAAATTTGTGCCAAGGATCTTGACTGCTGATAAGAAGGCACAGTGTGTTGAAGTGTGCACGGAACTTTGTCAGACCACATCTGATGATCCAACCTTCTTGTCATAGGTTATCACCAGCGACAAAAGCTGGATTTATGGTTTTGACCCAGAGACAAAGCAACAATCGTCCCAGTGGAAGAGGCCAGGATCTCCAAGGCCCAAAAAAACAAGACAGATGAAGAGCAAAGTGAAAAGCCTGATCATCATTTTCTTTGGTACCAAGGGAATTGTGTACAAAGAATTCGTCCCACCCAGCCGAACATGGAATTCCGCTTACTACTGTGACGTTTTGTGACAGCTCCATGAAAACGTGCGGCAATGACGGCCCAAACTTTGGCGTCTAGGGAACTGGCTGCTGGATCACGACAAAGTGTGCTGTCACATGTCCTTGCTCACCAGGACCTTTTTGGCAAAAAATAACATGGCGGTTGTACTCCAGCCACTGTACTCGCCAGATTTGGCACCTTGCGACTTCGCGCTATTCCCAAAACTGAAACTCAATTTGAAAGGCCAATGGTCCGACACTCTAGAGAGGATTCAAGAAGCATCGCTGGCAGTGATAAACACACTCAAAGAACACGTCTTCCAGAAAATGTTCGACCAGTGGCAGAAGCGCTGGGACCGGTGTATACATGCGGATGAGAGCTACTTTGAGGGTGATGGTGACCATTGATCCAAAGGTAAGGTTTTCAACAGATGGCACCACCAATCCCGAAAATTGGGATTGGATAGCAACTTGTATACACCTTCCCTTAAAATGAGAAATAGCAGTTATGGGTTGGGATAGAGTTAGTGAGGAATGAGGTAGTGGGTTTGAAGTTTGAAGGACATTGGGAAAGGTAGTGTTCAGTTGCAGTAAGATCATTCTACTACTCTGCAATCCCTACTCCATACATCACATGTCTGAAACTGAATCCCTTACTCTCCAACACCTGAAGGAGTGTTCCCGACACCACATCCACAAATTATCCAACCTGCTGTCATCCTACTACCAATTCGGGACACCACTATCCAACCCCAATCATACCCACAGTGTCCCTCCTCGTCCACCCCTCATAGCAGCTGAATCTTGCCTAGCTGACCTTTTCAACTTGCCACACACCCCCAAAACTCCCTATCGATGCTTCAACAAATCTAGAGCCAAAACATTCTCATAACAGTGTTGTTAACCTTTCACCAAAACCCTCAGCTCCATAGAACTTTGTCCTATCCAAAGACCTCGCATTTAGCCCTACACACAAATTTAACCATGCCGGACTTCTCAGAGGCCTACTCTCCTTCTCCCAATACCTGCAATGGAAGCACTTCTTTGACACCAATTCCTCCAACCAAAACCACCCTAATTCCAACATTGAAACCTGGCTCTTCCAGTTCATACCACCATGCAAACATGATTTCCTCCAGACTAACCAACTGCTGATCACCTTTCAGGAATTCCTTACCTCCAACTTGGCCTCACCATCCTTCCCCAGGTCCCTTCCTCAGAATGCCAATCTTTCAGTAGAAGAAAGAACAGCTATACACACCTCAAAACAAATCCTGACCTCATCATCCTACCTGCAGGCAAAGGGTCCACCACTATTGTTATGAATCACAATGACTATCTGGCAGAAGGATTCCACCAATTATCTGACTTGTCTACCTATAAACTTTGCTAGAGTGAACCCATTGCAGAGGCCCAACCCAAACTCAAATCCCCGCTTCTAAGACACCACCACTTCCTTCACCGACTCTTCACCATCCCCACCCTTTACTTCCTGGATCCCTACTCGTCATTGGTGATGCCACTTCCCCATTCACCAATATCCCCCATGTCCATGGTCTTACTGCTACTGAACACTACCTTTTCCAATGTCCTTCAGACTCCAAACCCACTACCTCGTTCCTCATTCACTTTACTAACTTCATGCTAACCCACAACCATTTCTCATTTGAAGGGAAGGTATATATGAACAAGTCTGCAGCATAATCGTGGGCACTCATATGACACCCTCCTTTACCAACCTTTTTATGGGCCATTTAAATTAGATCTACCTAGCATCCAAAAACATCAAACCCCTAGTCTGGTTCAGGTTTATTGACGATATCTTCATGATCTGACACCCTATCTTCATTCCTTCACAATCTCAACATCTCTCCCATCCACTTCACATGGTCCTTCTCCATCCAGTGTGCCACCTTCCTAGATGTTGACATTCTCCTCTCTGATGGCTCCATCCACACTTCTGTCCACATTAAACCAACCAACAGTACCTGCATTTTGACAGCTGTCACCCATTCACACCAAAAAATCCCTCCCGTATAGACTGGCTACCCAGGGACGGCATATCTACAGCGACAAAAATTCTCTTGCTCAGTATGCTGAGGGTTTCACCAAGGCCTTCACAGACAGGCACAATCCCTCAGACCTAACGTTCACATCATGTAGGAAGATTGCCCAATTTTCAGCCATTCTGCGCATCCCCCTCTACTAGCCACCGGCAGCAAATAATATTCATTCTCTTTCCAAGCGGCTAGCAGCGAGTTACAGCTCAAGAGCAAGAATCTTGCTTCTACATGCTGCACTGTTGCCGTACTTTGTGACAACCAAATTATTCTTTACACTGTCAAATTTTTTTTTTTTTTTTTTTTTTTTTTTTTTTTCCTTGCAGCAGTATAGCCGTGAACGTGTATTTGTAAATTTTTAAGTGCAATTAAAAAGAAAGGCAGGTGACTGCAATAAATGTGAAGTGCTTACAAGCAAGTGAGGGGGATTATTTACCACATTTATAACTTTTTCAAATGTGTATTTGAAAGCAGATCTCCTACTGCTGGCGTTTGACAACACAAGTATGGACTCCAGAACCATGTGTTGTTGCCAAGAGAACTGTAAAGAGAGTTGTAAATGAAAGTTTCAGAGCTGTAGGAACCGTAGAAAAAACTGGTTTCGTGTCGCCTGGAAACCATTGAAATGCAAGGGACCTTTAACACAAATGTATGGTTTTAACAATGATGTCTTAAAGTGCTGCGAGTGAGTGATGAATACCCAACATAACAAAAACATGTTACAGTTATGAAGAAGAAAATTGGCTTTAATGGTAAGCGCTTCATCTGTGTAAATAATTTTAAGACGTTGGTTCCAGATATCTTAAGAAGAGAGTTTTTAGTTCAAAGAAGTGACCTAAGTGTAGCATGAACTACATCTCATATAAAGATGGGAATAGGCTCTCGGATAATTATTCTGCATGCTGACTCTTCTTCTGGTTTTGTTTCTGAGAATAAACTTGCATTTACATGTAAGAAAAACAGCAGTGAATACCATTTGGAAATGAACACTCAGTTTAGCGACGTGATTCACAATTCTTGTTATATCTTGCTTCAAAGTCGGTCATTGCTAGTTATAATTCAATATTACAGAGGAAACCCAAGTACAAACACCAGAAAAGCAGATATTTTTCCCTGGATTAAAAATAAAACTATTAATCTCAATATAAACCAGACTTGTGCCGATCTCCTGTAGCTCGTTAATTTATGCAAGTCACGTGACAAAATGTACAAAATTGACAAATGGAGTCATGCAGTTTTGCATTCACCCACATGTCACTGTTGTAGCATGGGCACAGTCTGTGCAGCAAGCTGAAAAGCTTCAGAAAAAAACAATTTGACAGGGAAGTGATGATGGATATAAACCTTGAACCTAACATCATAAATTTGCAATCAGATTGTTCAGAAGCAGACTTGAATAGAAGTGATGATGGTATTACTGTTGTAATTGCGACCAGGACGGTCCTGGGGTAAATAAATAAATAAATAAATGATGGAAAACGCGGCGGGACTCACGGAGAGGTCCACGAACAACAACACAATGGGAGAGGACGGACACGACCAACAAAGGACAGAACAAATACAAGATAGAACAACGGAGTCACCAGGAAACAAACACGTCCACTCGTACACAGAACAAGGAAAGAAGCTGTTTAGCGCGAAGTGAGGTGTAAACAGACGTATGGGAAATTAGACTGGCTGGATGAGCGCTTAAGTACGCTATTGGGGGCGCCGCTATTGGCCGCTGGGACCACATGTTCCACTGTGGCACCCTCACACTAAAAGCGGGTCAGGAGATGCGCGCCGCCACAGCTTACAGTGCGATGGTGCAGAGACCTCTACGGGTCTTCAACATCCATGACGTCTGGCGCAGATTCAAATTCTGTGGCGCGGTACCAGAATTACGATGTAGACTTTGAAACAAAGTAATAATATTTCTTAGTTTTAAAGAGTTGTGGTTTAAAAAATATGTTTGTCAACTTATCAGTTGCATACGTAATAATAACAACTTCCTAACCTTTCAGATTAGGACTTTGTATCCTTTGAATTATACAGACTACCATGTTCAACATATTGCCAAACAGAAGTTAAGCTTCTCCCACCATGTTGTATGCTCTAATAACACATGAGAATGTAGCTGGATAAATTCATCAGAAGTCCAATATTTCCACATGTAAACCCCTGTCATTTTCAAGGCATGGACTTGGTAAGGCCCTAAAATGACAGTAACTGTTTCTTGTCGAAATATTGGTGGTTTTCAATGTTATCAGTCAGCATTCCCTGAGTTATTCACAGATGATGGTTAATTGTTTGCTTGTTCAATGGATTATAAATGCGGTCTCTCACTGTAATGTCAAACAAGTTAGTTTACACTCGTAATGCCCATTAACAGTGAAAAACATAACAACTTACTGACAATTTTGCAATAGTCTTTTACATTAGTGTTTTCTACTACTAATTCTTTTTTACGCACAGTGATTACACTTAAGTATAGTTAAACACATCCACACACACCTTACACATTTTTAAAATTTCTGTTAATTAGAAACAGTTGTAGAGGAACTGTAATGATATCGGTTTGTGCTTGAAGTTCATTTTGTTGTGTACTAAATTTTTACTTACAATACAGTTCATATAGCAAAAAATGGTAATTATTGCAGGCTGTTTCAATGATCTTGTCATTAGACAATTGCCATTTTGAGAAAAATTGTACTTCACATATTCACAAAGCTGTGTCAGCTGTTCCCGCCTTCTGACGTCATGCACAGTAAATCTCTGAAGCGGTGGATGCAACATCATCAAGATGTGAATTAATATCTCTCTCATGATGACTGATCAAAATTGGTTTTAATATTTACTATTCCTCTCATAGATTTGAACATATAATACAATGTACTGTAGGCAAATGAGCCTGACTGTTTTCCACAGCAATGTGTTCAGCAACGTGGACTTTGTTTGCTGTTCATTAACTAGCCATGTGTAGTAATTTAAAGTTTGCCTGTTTGGGCCATTTAGCTGAGACCATTAGCTTCAGCTAATTTAATTTGTAATTCGGTCCTTTAGCACAACATATATCAGCTGGGGCAAGTTAGTTTAAGTGTGTGTGCTTCCATTTGCTGATCACTGGTTGGCTGTCTTTTTATGACTGTAGCCCCACAGTGGGGCATTTTTAGCCTAGGGCTGTTTGAAAAATTTTGCTCCATTTGACATCATCTATCCTCTCTGACCTTATAACCAGGTGTCTTCCCCATTCTGTGTGTCTAAGTTAATTTCTCACCAGTTTAAAAGTTTTGTGATGGAATAAAATTGAAATACTGGAGAAGGGTGCTGAAAGTTAAGTTGATGGATAAAATAAGAAATAAGAAAGGTCAATTCAGAATTTCTAAGGACAGGAATATATGGAAACACTGTCTAGAAAAAGGGATTGGGTGGTAGTACATGTACACCATGGAATATCATCCATGGTATAAGGAGCCTTAGATCGTAAAAATTGTGAGGGGAGATAGACACAGCATTCAAGGCCTTGCTCCAAACAAATACTAAAAAAAACTTAAATTTATGTTAGATGTTTACAAATTTATCTTTTTTTCAGAAACATGTTTCTTCATTTTGCCAGTCTGCATTTTATGTCCTCTACTTTGGCCATCACCACTCAATTTGCTCCCCAACAACAAAACCCATCTTCTACTGGTGATGTCACATTTTGTAATCTAATTCCCTCAGTATCGCCTGGTTTAATTCAACTACATTCCATTATCATTGTTTTATTTTTGTTGATATTCATGTTATATTCTGCTTTATAGACACTTCCCACTCCTTTCAACAGCTCTTCCACGTCCTTTGCTGCCTCTGACAAAATTACCATGTTATAGGCAAACAGCACAGTTTTTTTGTTTCTCTCTGAGCTTTCTGTCCCTCTCAGAAAATTTCTTTATTTCCTTTACCCCTTGCGTAATGTACAGACTGAATGACATTGAGGAGAGCTACAGCCTTGTTCCCAGGGCCTGTTTAAAGTCCAAGTGATACAAACCACTACTTCACTTGGGGCACCAAGCTGAGAGGGGGCCATCGGGAGTGGGAGACATATGATTGTTATCACAAGAACAAACAAGATTTATGGAACATAGTACTTCATAGAGCGACACATAAGATATAGGTTGTGCATAGCACTGAACACATTGACTGGACAACAGTAATACATGGTAAAGAACAGGCCAAGCACTCATTTGCGATCACTTAAATAATAGTGTTCCTGTGGCAGTTCACCAGAGCACACTATGGGGCCAGGTGAGTCTGTAAACTGTATTCATCATGAGTGGAGGTACATCAATGATAAGTTGCTTGTGGGGGGGAAATGTTCTTGAATGGATCTGCCTGTCTCACACTCTTGCAAACTATTGCTTCCCTTTCATGTCATTCTAGTCTTGCTTTGTGCTTTTTGTATAAGTTTTGGATAACTTTCTGCTGCCTTTAGTTTATCTCTGATACCTTCAAAATTTCAAAAAGTATATTCCAATCAACGCTGGCAAAAGCTTTCTCTAAATCAGCTTTGTTATAAATGTACATTTGCCTTTCTTTGTTCTCTCTCCTAAGATAATTTGGAAGTCTCATACAGCCTCATGTGTTCCCACATTTCTCTGGAAGCCAACCTGATCTCCCCCAAAGTTTGCATCTACCAGTTTTTCCATTCTTCTCTAAATAATCACATCAGTATTTTGCAACCGTGACACATTATACTTATGGTTTGGCAATGTTCACATCTGACATCACTGCCCTTTTTGGAATAGCAATTTTTACATTCTTCTGGAAGTCTGAGACTGTCTGCTATGTATTGCATACGAGGTGGAATAACTATATCATAGTTGGCTCTTGTAAAGTTAGGACAGAAAGCTTACTGCATCTTTGAGGAACTTTGGACGGAGTGGAGCGGATTTGAGTTGAGGATAGCATGACATATGGAGTATTTATGATTGTGTGAAGTGTAAAAGTACTCAGAGTGCTAAGTAAACAAGAAGGAGACTGTCAGACTCTGGGCAGTGTATGTAGACTGGGAAAGATCTTCAGTAATTACACCACACTCCCATCTGTGACCCTTGTCAACATTGGTAAGTAAACTGCTTGTAGAAGCTGAAAGTTGGATGCTTGTGGCAGAATGTGGACCTACTGAGGCAGATGAGATGCAACAATGTTGAGTGATGGCAACCACAGAGAAACTCCTCTGGCAACTGCTCGTCTCTTGGCAAAGTGTGATACAAGACCAGAATGTCTTGAAGGCTTGGTTCCTTGAGTGAATAGAGTGCAATTTGTCCATCTGTGATCTGAAAGTTTGAACACATCATTCTGCCATGGTCTAGTGGAGTGTGGCCATTCAAAAGAATGTCGAGATGTAGAAGCATGAAGCTCCACACAAGCTGTTCACTGAGAAGTTAACTGTTCGGTTATGTTGTCCATACATGTCCAAATACAATGGTGAGTTGCCAACTGTTTAGTATAGACAATGCTCGAATGGCCGGATCTCCTTGATATTGTGAGGAACACTTTGACCTACTGCACTTTAACCTTGCTTCTGACAACTCTTTGAATGACAATTCTAAAATCTGCAAGTGCTCAACTAGTGTCTGACCAGACACTACTATATCATCCAAGTACCATAACTGGCACAGGAAGGAACTTATGACGTAACGTCAAACAACTGACTGTACTTTGAAGAGAATGCATAATGTCAAACAACTGACTGTACTTTGAAGAGAATGCATCAGCCTCTCACTTGTAACATATTGCCTTGTATGGAAAAACCAAACTAGCTGAAACTGTCTATACCAAAACTGTTGGGCTATCCTGCTACCATCACACATGGTGAAGTATTGACTTTGTTGCACCTCAAACAGTGGCAGGCAGGCTAGACACTCCCAGTACAGTGATATCCTGACAATTAAATCTATCAGTGTAGCAAGAGACTGTTGTTAAGCAACTTAACAGTTGCACCAGTATCTAATTGTAATTTAACAATGTGACTAGCCACATGCAAATGTATAATTAACTTACTGGTGTGCTGTTTGATCACTTGAGTTCATTTGGACTGACAAATATGTTAAGCCACTAACTGGTCACAGTCCACAAGTGTAGCATTAATAACATTCACTTCCATGGAAACAGAGTTTGAATTTGTGAATTTGACTTTGAAAATTGCCTGGCACGGAGCTTTTGAAGTCACATACTCTGAATATTGCCCTGTTTGCCCCATGAAAAACACATTGCTTCCCGACACAGACGTTGTCACTGATCATGCACTCAGAAACACTTTGTGCAAGACTTCCTTTTGTTCATTTACTGTGCTGTGCAATGACAGTGTGACCAAGTATCACAGAACTGAGACCTTGGACTAAACATGAACTGTGTGGGAGGGATATTGGTTATGTTGTGCACTCTGAATGACCAAAATGGCCAGAGCTTGCATATCAGTTCAGTAACATCAACTATATCCTGAGATTCCATAACAGACAACACAGTTTCATGATGAAAAATACCAATGCAGCTGTACGATAAATACCTACTTCTGTTTCAACTAGTTTCTTGGCAATACAGCCACATTTTCAGGGCCATATCTGTATATAAACAAGAGCAAAATATATAAAGATCCTATTTCGGATTAAATATAGCTGAACTATACACAAAAGATATAGAAAAATTATGTACTCACATTTATTTCATGGGTTAGTTGAAGTGCTACCTAGTAGATGATCCAACATTATCTGTCAACAGTGAAAATATGTTCAACTGTCAGCAGCTTGGTAGTCACCGCTGAAATATGTCAGAATGCGAGGATCATCACCCCCATATAGGAAATTTAGAATAAGGATAAAGCAGTAAATTAGATGGACGTAAAAATATAAAAGAATGATATGTGTAGGTGTGAAACCTATGTTCACCTGGTAAGGTGAAATAAGTCTCCTAACACAGAACCTGTATGATTGTACTATAGGAAATGAAGGAAAAGTCTAGATAAAATGTGTCTTACAAAAATAGATCATCGTCTAGATAAAAGGATGACTGGCAAAGGGAAAATTAAAATATTATATAGACTTACCAAAGGTGTAACATTGTCATGACAACAAGAGGCACACTGTGGCCACCAAGATCAGAACTGTGCTAAGCCAGCATCAGCACCAATAAGGAAAATGAGCACATTCATGAAAAAATGAATACAATGAGAGGTGCCAAACAATGCATGGCATAGAGTGGCCAGCAGTTTTTCACTGCATTGCCAAACATAACATAATATCAGCAGAATGGGTATGCAGGGTAGGGAGCGAGGCAAGTGTCAACCGCATCATTTTTGGCACTCCACTGGAGGTAAGCTGTGCATTCAGGCAGCATTGGCAGAAGACATCAGCAGTTCAGGATTAGGCACAGGTAGTGCCAGGTGTCAGCCACTAGGTGGATGTACTCTGAGAAGTCATGCCTGCTCTTGCACGCCCCTGCCACCAATGTGTATTGAAGCAGGTGGGGGGAATGTGTAAAAATGCAAAATAACAAAAACTCCAGTTATTTTTGAGTCCCTCCTAGTAGTTTCCAATGAGTCTACTGAATGCAAGAGAAGCTGGAGTTGTAGTTCTTGCAGAAGTTTCACTAGCTCAATGTCCTTCAAGCAATGTCAGGCATGACTTCTAGACCCACTTGTGATCATAGATGGCACCGAAGGTACTAGGATGATCTTGAACCAAGATGTCTTTTGTGAGTAGTATGGTGGACTGCTTTAGCTGCCAGACATGACAGGCACTCGATGATGACAGACTTCATCATGGCATATTTATGGTGTGATGAAGGTCATAGAAGTAAGTCACTGATGAGACTGGTGGAACCGTGGCAATGGCTGACAAGGCAGATGAATTGGGAGTCGTCATTGAGAATGCTGTGTATGTCAGGTAGATTGTCCATCAGTGTGAACCATGCTTTGGAGTGGTCCTTGTGTGATTAATGTAGCTTTGTGAACCTGCCTGCTAGAATATGCTGCAGAGGTGTAGGTTGAGCTGACATACATTGAGACATGAGCAGCAGTGTAGAAGCATGCAATGATCTATCCACGATGCCAGGAGAGTGAGTTGAATTGAAAGTGCCATGTGGAGTAGTAGGCTGACATGCTGTGCTGCCCAAAGTCACTGTGGGAAGGAGGGGAGTGGGGGGAGAGGATGGAGCACACGGTGGTTTCAGGTGATGAATTAATCAAAAGGTATAATAGAGCACTGTGACACATTCAGAGAATAACTGTGAACTGGCTGCCAAGGGTGAATAACTGGTGAACATGCAGGCAGCACCAGATACAATTAGTGACGGCTGTGCTCATATCATAGATATCATAGCATGAGACTGCTCAGCCTATGGCTCAGGTTCGATCTTTACCATCATCTCATGTCCACTTTCTGTAATGCTGTCTTGTTTAGTTTTAGGAGACCAAAAGAAGAACACATTTGCAACACTGTCTCTGGTGGGTTGCATTCATTTGTGCATACAATGGACTGATTGGCTAACTTCCATGCTAATTAATTCAGAAACAGCATGATGTATCAAATTTTTTCTTAATAATTCCTCAGCAAACCATTACAAGCTGTTTAGACTGTTTTGGGCTGCCCTATATAGACAATGGAGTAAGAGGAGATGGTCAATTACAAAGAGAGTCTGAGTTAAAGGATTTAGAATAATCTGTGGTAAAAGAGCGCAAATATGTTTGTGTCCCAAAATTTTTGGTGAAGGTAGAATAAGGACAGAGGTAGCTGGTTCCCTTCTTTTCTGAGTTTTATGATGATATTTATCCTTTATGTGCTCTGACAGGAGCATTTTGCTGGTACTATTTACTGCTACAGACAAAGAAGCAAAGACACTTGTCCACACACTTTTAACACATTAATATGAAGGCCATGGGGCCTTGCAGATCTGGAGAATTTTAAAGAGCTAGTAATGTTGATTATTTATTAGCAATCTGTGGACATTAAATATGTAGCATATATAGATACATGATGAGTGTGTGTGTGTGTGTGTGTGTGTGTGTGTGTGTGTGTGTGTGTGTGTGTGTGTATGTTGTCTGATGAAGGCCTTTTTTGCCCAAAAGCTTGCTGGTGTGACAATCTTTTTGTTGTGCCTATCTGTGACTCAGATCTCCACTACATGGTGATCAGCATCTATCCTTCTCATAATATTGCCATGATGCAAAATGTAAGCAACATAAACAGTAAAATTACAATGAAGCAAGGAGAATTGAGAGCAGTGAAAAAAGGCAAGGGAAAGTGTAAAAATGAGAAAGTAGGAGGGGAAAATTTTACTGTGCGTTATATATAATACATTTGTCAAATTGTGAACCATTACCAGAAACATTTTTTATACTAAAATTTTATTTCAATTTAAATTTATTTGTCCTGTTCACAATAGAAAGAAGCAGTTAGATACCTGATTTTAATTGTTGAATGACCATCTTCAGATCTATGAAGTTATGGAAGTAAACAGTTATCATTTAAAGAATTCACATTGGTAAAAGCTGAAGGTATAGAAAATTAAAATTTCTTATGCTTGCTGAAGCCATCTGCGTCAAAATAAAGAATCCCAATCTAAAACCTTGACAATCAGGTGAAGCCTAAATGACAACCTGTTCACACATTCTATCAGTGTTGGATAGATCACATTTTATCTAAAATGTGGTTATCTACTCTACACAACATTCCTGCTGTCAGAATTTCCTGGATAAAACATTTATTTTCTTTTGCTGCATTGTCCCAGAAGATAATCCCATAGGACAAATGGGCAGAAAATATAGCACTATGATCTTCAAGCCATGGTGATACTTTACAAGATGATTACTTTATCTATGTGTAGCCTACATTTACCTTCTTGTCTGGTTGGACCACCTGTAATTTTACATATAGTGTTTCAAATATCAAATAACTGTTAATGTCTAGCTTTTGTAAAATTTAGACTGAACTATTACTTGCAAACCAATTGTAAGCCTGTTGAGCTTTCACCTGGGCTGTGTGTGATATGGTAAGTCTGGACTCTTTAAATGCCATGATACTCTTGGAAGAGAATGTTTGTCGTTGCACATCGGCAGAAGAAAACGTTAATGTGATATTAACGAACTGCAGTACCATTCATGGAAAAGTTCCAGAATTAGTCTAGCTTATTAAAGATAATAATGTGCACACAGTATTAGGAAGCTCATTAAAACTGCAACGGAGTAGCAGAAAAATCAGAAATTCAAAATGAACAATGGAAAATCAAGCTAAGTGGGAAAAGACAGATTGCTACTTACTGTAAGAAGACATGTTAAGTTGCAGACAGGCACAATTAAAAGACACTTACATAAAGCTTTTGACCACAGCCTTCATCAGCAAAAGAAAGACACACACCGTTCATATACACAAGCAAGCACACCTCATGTACATATGACCACCAACTCCAGTATCTCGAGCTGGCCTGAGATGCTGGAGTTGGCAGTCATATGTGCATGGGTAGGATTGCTTATGTGTATGAGTGGTATGTGTCTCTCTCTCTTATTTATGAAGGCTGTGCTGAAAACTTTATGTCAATGTCTTGTAGTTTTGCCTGTCTGCCATTTAACCTGTCTTCTTTACAGTAAGTAGCAATCTGTCTTTTCCTGCATTGTTGATAAATTCATATTGGATAGGTTGGACACTATTGGTGGCACATATTTACTGGTGTAATTTCTAGTGAAGTTATTACAGATTTCAAATGTGAAATAACTCAGGTAAAAATAAGCATTAAAGGTGGGTAAAATGTGATAGATGCATCTATAGGCTATATGCCTTAGGTGGTGTAGTGGCAAAACACTTCAGAGAAAACTTAGGCTACATTGTGAGTAAGCTTCCTGATCATGAAACTGTAAAAGGGGAGATTTCAATTTGCCAGCCCCTCCATGGGAGAATCATACCTTTAAAACTAGGGCCAGATACAGGGATTCATGTGAATTTTTTCTGAAAATTTGCCATGGTTTAGCAGCCACAATCAAATGTTGCTACAAAATCACAGAGAGCTTCATCACACATTTCTAAATACATATCCCCTGTTAGTCCGAGTTGGTATGGATCCCACACACTTAAGCAGTATTCCGGGACGGGTCACACAAGATTTTTATGAGCAGTCTCCTTTGTAGACTGATCACATTTCACTAGTATTCTACCAATGAACCAAAGTCTGTCACTTGCTTTTCTTAAAACTGATCTTATGTGATTCTTCCATTGCACCTATAAATTTTACGCCCAGGTATTTGTATGAGTTGACTGATTCCAATGTGACTCTTTGATATTGTAGTCATACAATACAATGTTTTTTTCATTTAGGTTTTACATTTCTGAACATTTAAAGCAACTTGCCAATCTTTGCACCATTTTTAAATCTTGTCGCAACTGAAATGAATATTTGTGCAGCTTTTTTCAGACAGTTGTTCATTATACATGTAGATAACAGCATCATTAATATTGTATGTAGTGTCATTAATATACAACATGATCAGCAAGACTTCCAGCTTACATGCCTTGGAACACCTGAAGCTACTTCTACATCTGTTGATGAACCTCCATCCAAGATAACATGCTATGTCCTCCCTACCAAGAAATCCTCAACCAGTTACAAAGTTCGCTTGTTACTACTTACAACAGTACTTTTGACAATAAGCACAGGTACCAATGTGGTGATCATCTCAAAAGATCTACTGTCACCTTCGTATTTGTTAGTTACTGATCAAGAACTTCACGAGTTGTAGGGCCGTGATGTTATTCATGCATCTGGGCAGGGTTACCATCTAATATGGTCACATGGAGGAGATTGGTAGTGGACAAAAAGTAAACAAAGAGTAGTGGTTTCAAGAGCAGAGGGATAAAAGTGACAAAGCAAGTGCTAAGGGGAAAAAAACCTCTGCGATAGTCTCATCGGGTACGAAGAGCATTTCTATCTGCAACAGACCTTGCAAGGGTGACGTGGTTGTTAGTTTTGGCAATGCTCAGTACCATTATCATAGCTTAAGTCATCATAAAGTGTGCCAGTCCTATTGAGGAGGGGTACTGCTGGGCTGGGCACATGTGAGTCTCCTGGACCAGCTGTAGTGTCTGTACCATTATCATAGCTTAAGTCATCATAAAGTGTGCCAGTCCTATTGAGGAGGGGTACTGCTGGGCTGGGCACATGTGAGTCTCCTGGACCAGCTGTAGTGTCTGTACCTGTAACAAACTAAGGCCATTATATAAGTGGTCAATTGGTCAGAAATCAGTCACATGGTGTAAAGGTTCTGGTTGGGTTTGTTTTCATTTAGTGTGCAATACGGTTCCCCTGCATTGCCGGTTGGTCAGCTAGTTTATAGCTGGCAATGCCAGTCACCTTCGCTGGGCTGGAGGAGTTCACCAGTGTGTGTGTGTGTGTGTGTGTGTGTGTGTGTGTGTGTTGATGCTACCCATAGGTGGTTAATTGCCCCAACTGTAAGTGTTTTTGGATGGTTGTGATTCCACCTGTGGTTGTGATAATAGTTTCCCAGGTTAAGGATGAATGGACTGTTCATGTTTGTCATTTTCTGTACAGTCATATGACGAGTTTTTTTGAATACATCCATGACAGTCTCAAGACGGTATTGTCTGGGAAGGTTTGTGATGTGTGTGTATCATGGAGAGTTGCTTATGATATGTAGCACTTTGTTCTGTGTGATCTGCAGGTGGCGCAGCCTTGTTGGGGCCACGTATCCTCAGACTGGAGCTGCATACATGATCATTAATTTAATTAGTGATATGTACACGGACCTCGACACCCTCCTATTCAGTGTGCTTTGCCTGTTGAGCATAGGATGTTTGAGCCTTGTGTTAGCTCAGTTGGTCCCCCCCATGTAAGTTTCTGGTCGAGCCAGACACAGAGGTATCCGGCTTTCTTACCGAAATGTATTGGGTGTATGTGAAGCGTTATTTATTTGCCGTTTTGGTGCTTGTGCAGATGTTTCAGTTTTCATGTGAACAGAACAGCCTTGCACTTTTTAACATTTACTTTAACATGCCATCATTCCAAAAAAGGCTCAGCAATTCTGAGTGCTGTCTGTAATCATGAATTAATGTATGGTAGTTTCCAACTTTGTGCTAGGATGGCTCTGTCATCTGTGTAGGTGCGTACCCCATGTTTTGTGTAGTTTGGAAGTCATTGGCATACAGATTAAACAAGAGGGGCCTGATGATCCAGCTTTGGGGTACTCCCGCATGTATTCCATGATGTGTTGACTGTTTGCCGTGAATGTTAGTGTAAAAGCATCTGTTGGAGAGCTAGGAGCGTATGAGACATGAGCTGGTTGGGGAAAACATTGTAGCTGAATTTGCGAATGAGACCATTGTGCTGTAGGTGATCGAAGGCCTTTTCAATGTCCAGGAAAACAGCCTCTGTAGCTTTATTGATGTAACCATCTGCGACATGTTCCACTAAGCAGAGGAGTCGTCGCATTGTGAAATAGCGATTCCTTGATCAGAATATCTCCAGCCTCAGTGTGTTATTGGTGGTGCAGTTCCTAGTGAGACCTTTGAGAATTACCTTCTCAACAATCTTTCTGAGGAAGCACAGCACACTGATGGGTTGGTAATTTTGTGGGAGGGAGTAGTCTTTCGCAGGCTTCCTGAACTTCAGGACCTCAGCCGCCTTCCAATAGTTAGGGAAGTGCTAGTGTTGTATGATGGCATTCTTGATATGTGTTAGGTACTCAATAGCTTTATCCATGAAGTACTGGATGGCAAGGTTTTGAATGCCATCAACCCTTGGATTTCCAGGGCCAGGGCCGATGAACGTTATTGTGGCACCAGTACTGGAATGGCATCAGTTATTGTACCTGCTATGAAACTTCATCATTTTCTGTGATATTTTCTAGTTGTGGTATGCATGATGACCCACGTGATTTGGTGTGTACTAGTACATCTTATGACTTCGTGTGTGGGCTGGATAACAAGTTGTGTAATTTCCTGGTCCATTTCAAGTGTGAACACTGGGTCAGAAGGAAACAGATTTGGTGTGAATGACACTGCTACTGTCCTGGCCATCAGTTCAGCATTCTATTCCATGGAGTATGCTTGTCCGTCAGGTCCTTGTAGTGCTGGTGTGAAGGCTGTGTGGCAACCAAACCTGTAAACGTTTTGTCCCACTGGTTTTAAATGTTTGTATTTTTCCCTGTTGATACACTGGAGCCTGTTAATAAACTGTTTGTACAGTGGCTGCCTGGTGCACTGTCATTATCTCCCAAGATGGAGTCTCATTGAGATCAACCCTTGGATTTCCAGGGCCAGGGCCGATGAACGTTATTGTGGCACCAGTACTGGAATGGCATCAGTTATTGTAGCTGCTTTGAAACTTCATCATTTTCTGTGATATGCATAATCTCCTGAGGCCCTGGGATACAATTATCTAGTATTTCCTTGAACAGTGCACAGTTCGTGCACTTGTAGTTCAGTATCCTCCATTGTTCAATGTACTGCAGTCACTTCCATGTGAAGTATTACAGGGGTGTGATTTGAGGCCATATTGTTTACAGTTTCAATGTTGAATGTGATTGTGATGCCCTTGATGAACACCACGTTTATTGAATCTGGCCTGTGATCTCTGTGGTAGGGTACATGTGTCAGCTCAGCCAGTGCTAGTGTAATGCAGTTTCAGCCTAGTGCACGTTTGTACTGTTTTTTTGCGATTGGCATTTCATGTGAGTGAATTCCAGCCAGGATGTTTAGTGTTATTAAGATCGTCAGTAGCTGTTACTCGGGGTGCTGTATCAAGTATTGTACTGATATCACATGTTGTGATGTTACCAGGAGAATTGTTTACTGATATCATTATAGTGTTCGCTCCATTGAACTTGACATTGATGGCCATGGCCTCTAATCTTTCAAGTGCTGGGAGAGCACTGTTTGTGTGTTTTTTGTCTTGGTGTATGATAATTGCTGTTCCATCTGCAGCCGCACCTTCCAGTCAGTCAGTACAGCAGATGTAACAGCTGGTGAAGTGAAGTTATCTGTCTGGCTGAAGTTTAGTTTTGTCCATGAGAGCAATCCAGATTCCCTTCTCTTCCATGAACGTGGCTAGTTCAGCCCTATTGTTGCCAATTCCATCTGCATTCCAGGAATGGAATCTGTATCAGTTTATCATTGTTGGCATGTGGGGGGCAGTTGTGGTGTATTATCCATGGAAGAGTGTAGGCAGTCTGGTGAGAGCTGTTTGTGTGGTAGTCTTGCGCTTGTCAGGTCCACCCGTCATGAGTTGTGTGCCTTGTGTGATGATGAAGTTTAAGACCCTCAGGAGAATCTTAAGCAATGTGTGAGTGGGGAATAGCACTTCCATTACACCACCAATTATTGTGAGGACATTTGTTATGTCGGCTGTTGTGTTGGCTGTAGTGTTGGTGGCTGATGGTTCTTGTGGTGGCTTACTGGATGGGTTGGCTTCTGTGTTTGTATTTTGTGTCTCATTTGGCATTTTGTGTGTGTGTGTGTGTGTGTGTGTGTGTGTGTGTGTGTGTGTGTGTGTGAGAGAGAGAGAGAGAGAGAGAGAGAGAGAGAGAGAGAGAGAGAGAGATGAGGGGCAGGGGGGGGGGGGGGGGGGGGGAGGGAGGAAGGAGGGAAGAGGGAATGGTCTGGTACTGAGTCAAATACTGTTTGAAAATCGAGCAATACTGCATCTACTGGACTGCCTTGATCCATGGTTTTCAGGATGTATTATGAGAAAAGTGGAGTTGGGTTTCATATGATTGGTGTTCTTGGAATCCGTGCTAACCAGGATGGAGGGAGTCATTCTGTTTGGGATACATCATTATGTTTGAGCTTTGAACACATTCTAATATCCTACGACAGATGGATGTCAAGGATACTGGATGGCAGTTTTGTGAATCATTTCTGTTGCCCTTCTTGTAGACAAGTATGATCTGTGCTTCCTTTCAATTACTGAGCACAGCTTTTTGTTGCAAGGATCCGTAGTAGATTATGGTTAAAAGAGGGGATAACTCAGCTGCAAATAAGGCGTAAATGCATAGCATCTGGTATCAATTCCACTGGGTCCTGGAGTATAGTTTAGTTTTAGTAGTTTCAGCTATTTTTCAACACCATTGACACTAATATCTATATCACTCAACTTTGCAAGATGTGGGGATTAAACTGGGGTAATGCTGGATTTTCCTTGTAAAGGAACATTTGAAAGCAAAGCTCAGAATTTCTGCTCTTTTTTACTATCCTCAGTTTCAGTTCCTGTTTCATTCGTGAGTATGTGGACACTAACTTTGGATCCACTTACAGCTTTAACACATGACAGGAATTTCTTTGGCTTTTGTGAGAGGTATTTTCATAATATTCTACTGCAGTAGTCACTGAAGGCTTAACATGTTGCTCTGTTGACAGCTGAAGTCATTTCATTCAATATCACTCTACCTATAGTCCTACACTTTGTTTTGCACCTACTACACAGTAGTCTCCATTTCCTTAGAAGTTTCTTTGCAGCTACTGTATACCAATGAGGGTTCTTTCTTTCTTCATGAACTGCTCTACCACATACATCAAGTTGCATGGTCAGCTGTTCTTTTAAACCTGAGTCACAGTTCTTCTACATGTTCCTCACCAGAACAAAATATTTTGAGTTTGTTACTGAGATACATTAATACATACTGCGTCTTTAGCCAGTTTGCTGAACATATAAATCCTTCTACTCATTTTTCAGTTGCTCTTTGTACTTTGGTAATAACTGTTGCTAAAATTGTTTCATAATCACTGATACCAGTTTTAACGTGGACATCCTCAAAGATGTCAAGTCTGTTGGTTCCCATTCAAGCCAATATATTCCATCATAAATGATATCGAAAATACCTGTTCTAGGTTTAAGGCCTAGCTGACGAGTAAGTGGATCAAAATCGTCAATTCAGTCACTCCCTGGTCAACTGGCACTGAAACAGAATGTAACATAGAGTTGACCAAACTACTGACATTTGGTCTTCTAAAATTGTTTTACTCCAGAGGAACGAAATATGGTTACTCCTTTCAAAAACTGCATGAACTCTGTAATGGTAGGTATTGAGATAAGTTATAGCAGAATATAAAAATCAACTAAAATTGCACTACAGTGGAAAAACATTTGGAATATGAAGAAATACCTGTGAGATTCTACAGAGATTATGTGAAATAACTTGCTTCTACTCTAGCAGCAGTTTATCACACGCTGCCGGAAGAACAAAGGGTATCAAGCTATTGGTAGAAAGCACAGTCATTCCTGTTTTCAAGAAGAGTTGTCAGACACATGCCCAACTTATAGGCCTAAATGACTCAAAACAGTATCTTGTAGAATTATGTAACGCATTTTGTTCTCCTGCAATTTTAAATTTTTCAAGAACAAAAATTTCCCTACGGGAAAAAAAAAAATAAAATAAAATTTAAAAAAAAACAAAAAAAAAAAAAAAACACATAGTTTCTGCAAACTCAATTCACACTGTTCGTCCATAAGACCCAGGCCCCTGTAGTCACCAGTGCCCACGTTGATGCTAAGTTTCTTGACATTCAAACAGTTCTACAATGTCCTTTAGTGAACAAAATATGAGCTTACCAAGTATTGGACCATATTTTTAATTGGATTCAGGATTACCTTGAAGATAGAACTCAATGTGCTGTCTGGATGGAATGAAATAGGACAGACATACAGGTAATTTTGGGGATAATCCAAGGGAGTGTTATAGGCCATTACTGTTCACAGTATTTTACCTAAATGTTCTAGTGGATAATGTCAGGAGCTTTTGAGGCTGTTTGTGGTGAATTCAGCTGTCTACAGAAAACCTGCAACAGCAAAAGACAGTAGCAAAATGCAGGTAGACCTGCAGAGGATTGACAGTTCATGCAGATTTTATTTATTTATTTCACGTTCTGATGATCCATGTTGTGAATATATCACTTATATGACATGTGTCATATAAGTTTATAGTGGTTGCATTCTATGGTATTGTGTAAATAGTACTAATAACTTTAGATTAAGTTATTTACAACTTGTTTCTATTACATAATAATAAAAGTACATGGACAGAATATAATGTGAGCCAGGAACTCTTCTGTAATGTGATTTTTATAACAGCCACTGCCTTTAAACATTTTTTGAACAATCTTCATCTTTAAAGGTTGTGTGAATTGTGTGAAACTGAAAAAAACTTGATTTACTTTAATTAAGAGAAAGACCATTTATGTTAAACCAGTTCACAATAACTGCCAAAACCTTATTAGCTGACACCTCAAGTTTGTCCATTTATCAGCTAGTACCATAGTGTCACCAGCAAAGCAATTGTAGCAATTATTATGTACAAGGAGGTAGATTGTTAAACAAAATAATAAAAGGAAGGGCCTGGGTATCAGAACTGAGCCCTGAGGCATTCCACCTGCGACAGGACCCCATTCTGATGACACTGAGAAACCTTCTCAACCATCCAACACAAATTTCTGCTTTCTGTTAAATAGGTGTGGCATCAATAGTTCATATCGACCACGAAACTTAATATCTGTGAACTCTAAGTGCTCTGTCGAGCCTCCATTTTAACTTTACTTTAGTCAGTTCTATGTTATACTTCATTCTGTACAGACACAGTGTCAAGTGTAAATATATACGAGCTACAACATATATGGGAATTAAGTTTTCTATATCCCAATTACCAATCCCATTCCCATAGTGGTGACCCCGCAGTTCATTCTTGTTTCGTGTCTTACGTGCTGGTGTTTATGCAACAAGTTTTATGCACTGCGCAATGACCATGCCAAACAATGCCTTGTTCGAAGATGTGGAAACACAACTCCGCTCACCGAGTTTCATCATTTCTTCGCCAACGGCATATTCATCATTTCCGCACAGTGATTCGTATTCTCAACCAACACCATGTGCTAACCTCATTAGTTTACAACGGTCAACAAATACGCTGTTAGAGTGAACAAAGGACTCAGGCTTCGCATCACCGGATTTTGCCCATCCGACAGTGAAATGTGAACTGAACAATATTTCGAATTGTGTCTCTTCAAATCGAGTGTTTCAAGAACAAAGTGATCTTCATTCGAACATGCGTTTAGCCACCCACCGATATGCTACATCAGTTACTGTCGGGCCTTGTGCAACGCCGCCATTACTACAAACCACGCCAGATCCATTCTGCACACGTGGTGTTCCAGTTGCGTCCAATTTACATGCGCAATTCAGTGTTTCGCGTAACATGGACCCCTTACCTTGCCTCAGTGGCCCGCCATATGCACTACAGGCATGTTAGGCATCAGATAGTTTCCATGTGGGTGGCGTTCTCACCCCCCCCCCTCCCCCTCCCCACCCTGCCCCTCACTGACGGGGGTCCCCGTTTCCCTTCACTCAACGCCCTGCCGCTCCCACAGCACTGCCTGTGTCTGCCGCGCCGGCCTCTCACCCTGTTCTGGAAGCAGGTCGTTTCCATCCAGCACTCGTCACTCATGGTCCAGTTTCCAGGCCCCCCTCGTGTGCCGTCCATCTGCCTGTTTCCACAGTACCATCCATTCCTGCCGTGCCGTGTTTTCGTGACACACAGTCAACTATGCCAGCCGCTGCTACTACGGATTCGCTCGCCTGGTTTAAATCCGGGCCTACCACACCAGTCTCTAACTTAACCTCAGTTCAGCTGCTACCCCAGGAGACACCGAAGCCATCGTCGTCACCCCCTCCTGGCCACCTGCTGAAGCTAGCACCCTTATATGAGGACAACCCGGCATCATGATTCGTGGTCTTCGAGCATCTGTTCGAGTTACATCATATGTCTCACGACAACTCAAAGTTTCTCTGCCTCGTCACTCACCTCCACGACCACTCGGATTTGATTTGTGACCTGCTCCTTTCGCTGCCGCCTGCACCAAAATACGAGTTTGCAAAGAAGACTATAATGGAACGACTTGCCTACTCGCCACAAGAATTAATGATCAAGATTCTCTACGAGGAGCACCTGGGGGAAAGCACCCCCTCACAACTCAGGTGCCTCCTTCGATTGCTTATGAACGAGCATACCGTGCCTGACGCCATGGTATGGGCTGTGTGGCCTGCAAAACTACCTACCAATCTACAGATCCATCTGTTACCACACTCGTTCAAGTCCATTGGTTTTCACCAACGCATCGCTGACCAGTTGTATTTGCTGCTGCGGCAACATCAACCGGTTCACTCCACACCGTTCGTCAGCACAGCCGCCCCCACATACCAACCTTCGGCCGGCAGAGGCAGGGCTTGCTCCGCCATTACCTCATCTACTTCTCCTGGCAGGGTCGACTCACTCTCTCCACTGTCTGAGCACTCCAGCATCGCCCACGTACCTTACGCACTTGCCTATTTACCAGAACAAATCAATGAGGATAAGCTGCCCCCGCTGTTGCAGTCTCCACCTCCTCCTCACCCTGCTCACCCTTTCTGCTGGTCCCACAAAGTGTTCGGCGATGACGCCAAGAAGTGCAAGTTGCCATGCCAACACCCAAACGCCAACTGCAGGAACTAAGAGAGGCCGAGTCCTGCGGGGAACCTAACAGGCATCCTCTTACATTACATTCCGTTCACTAGCCCGCCCGGCTGAGTGGTCATCTCTATGTGACTGAAATTGCATCAGGTCTAGCTTTTCTGGTCGACAGTGGTGCTGATGTGTCGATCATACCTACTTCGATGACTCCACCTGCTTCTTCACAGACGAAGTCACTTCCATGAGCTGTCAGCACAACGACACTACCTACCTCAGGCTCAGTAAAGGTTACGATGACCCCACCTCCTTCTCTACATTTTCCGTGGACGTTCTACATTGCCAACATCTATGAACCGATCCTTGGTATGGATTTTTTGTGTCATTACAAACTGTCTCCGAATGTCATAGAGGGTTCAGTGCTCCACCATCCTACGAACACTCACATACCGTGCACCCGCACCTATGTCCAACGCTCTGTTTCCATCGCAACATATGATACCATACGCGAGTGCTCCACCCTCGCAGGCAACATTGTGACCTGCGTTACCGACCTACTGTCAGAATACAACTCGGCGACGCAACTCCACCAGGACAACGAGAAGCTGAAACAATGCATCGCATCCACTTACAGCGAGCTTGTCGTGGTTGGTACTCACTTCTGCAACGGCAGTCCACGACATTGCCACCTAAATAAGATTGCTCGGCCGAGCCTAGCTCGAACTCTCACGAGGGTAGTCCACAAACTTTACTTGCATGTGACATTCCTTGCCCCCCCCCCCCCCCCCCCCAATCCCCCCATCACGCTCTCCTCATCCAGTGCTGTGTGTTTCAAACAGTGCTGCTAATGAAAGTCGCGCACACATTGTGACCATGCCCACCTCTCAGACAGCTACCACGCAAGTTGATAAACATTCCCCCTCTCTCACTCACCGGCCACATGATGCAGCAGCCATTGTGACCCCATGTGCGATCCCAGCACTGCTCTCGTCCGCACCAGTTGTCCAGTGCAAGGTTAACAGTGAACAGCCGCCGCCCGTTCACCTTTGCTCGGTGCTGCGTGCACACCCACCCCCTCCACACAAGTGCATACAGCGCTCCCGTAACAGACATGTGACTTTCGTGCTACCTTTCCCCACTCGCGTTAACGGCTATGCCTTGTCGTGCCTTACTCGTCTGAAGACTCGGCGCCAGAACGTTAACCAATCTTATGTGCAGTTTTCAGTTTCTTCCGTCACTGATAGAATGGCACACAAGATAGTTACCACTGCCGGCCCTCCTATTAGGCATAAGGTCTGACGCCTCAACACTATCAAGTTGTTTGCGGCCTGACAGCAAATTAATGAACTTTTAGCGGCAGGTGTTCTGCAACCTTCAGACAGCAACTGATCTTCACCAATCCATCTCGTCCCCAAACATGACGGATGTTTTCGAACGTGCGGCGATTACAGACACTTAAACACTCGTACTGTCATCAACAATTACCCAGTGCCGAACATCAATTACTTCACTCATATGCTATCAGTCGCCACAATTTTCAGTGTTATTGACTGCAAACACACCTGCCACCAGATTCCCGTGGTGCCAGAAGATATTTCTAACATGGCTATTATCACGCCGCTTGGTTCATTCCAATACCACTTCATGCCATTCAGCGTAAAGAATGTGGCGCAAACGTGACAACGTTTCATAGACTCTATCTTGCGACAGTTCAAGTTTTGCTTTGCTTATCTGGACAACATTCTCGTTTTCAGCTACAAGTTTCAGTTGCGCCAGAGGTCAGTCTCCTTGCTAGGTTACACCATCCCCGCTGACGGAATATAGCCTCCCAAATCTCGTGTGCAGGCTATCACGTCTCTGCCGCACCCGGCTACTTGGCTGCTTACAAAGAGCTACACCGTTTCCTAGGCACCATCAATTACTATCGTCGCCATCTGCCTTCTGCCGCCGTTGTTCAGGCACCCCTAACAGACATGTTATCAGGCAAACAAACTTGTGGTATCAAACCCATCTCTTGGACTGCTCCGATGCTAGAGGCCTTCAAGGCTCTGAAGACTTCTTTAGCTCACGCTGTGACACTCGCCCACCCCGACCCCTCGACTGAGGTATTCATCACTACGGACGCCAGCGACATTGCATTGGGGGCAGTGCTGCAACAACGCAAGGGCGACACAGTTTCTCCCCTTCATTTCTTCTCCAAGAAACTATCTATGGTTCAGAGAAAATATTCTGCATTCGATAGAGAGCTCCTTGCTGTTTACGAGGTAATCAAACATTTCCGCCTCGGCATCGAGGGACATTCGTTTTTCGTCCTCACTGACCACAAACCACCGGTAGAAGCATTCTGCAACCCACCTGAGGACCCACTCCCTCGACGTTACCGCCACTTTGACCTGGTTTCTCGTCCCCAACGGACGTTCGTTACATCAAGGGTGCAGATAACGTCGCTGCGGATTTCTTCTCGTGGATCAGTGCTGTTTCCCGCACTGTTAATCTTTCCAATCTGGCCTCCCTCCAAGCTTCTCAAGCTTCTGACGAAGATTCTCAGGCCTACGAGACCCACAAACATCACTTGTTTTCACGAAGGCTAAATTTCCTGGCGTTCCCAACAAGGTGTGGTGTTATTCTTCCACCAGCACCCTACGCCCTTTGTTCCCACCCAGGCTGCGCAGACAGGTTTTCGACGCCCTGCATAACCTAGCCCACCTGGGCATTAGAGCCACCACACGTCTCATGTCAGAACGTTTTGTTTGGAAGAATATCAAATGGGACTGTCAAACCTGGGCATGCAGCTGCGTTGCCTGCCAGCGCAACAAGATCAGTCGCCACACCTCTCCACATCTGGGGAAGTTCGACGTTCCTGCAGGATGATTCTGTCACTTACATATTGATCTGATCAGGCCTCTTCCTCCTTTGGAGGGCCATAGATATATCTTATCAACTATCGACCGTTTGTCTCGCTGGGTCGAGGCTGTCCCTCTCCCTAACATTACTGCCGAGACGGTACCCAAGGCTTTCATTGGCTCGTGGATCGCTCATTAGAGGTGCCTGACCACTATCACCATCGATCAGGGTCGACAATTCGAATCCTCCCTTTTCATGATCCTCTGAAATGTCTGTGGTATTAAAAAAAATACACACTACCACCTATCACCCACAAAGCAAATGGGTTGCATAGATGGCACCACACCCTCGAGATGGCCCTTCGATGCCATGATTGTCTCTGGTAGGAAGCTCTTCTGTGGGTGCTACTTGGTCTATGCTCGACCTATAAACCTGACCTACAGGGGACTATATCCGAATTTGTTTTCGGCGAGAATCTGTTCCTACCGGGAATTTATTCTTCCCCAGGTTGGCGAGGATCTTTCCCCCTCGCCAGATTTTATTAGCTGGATGCGCATGCATTTTCAACAAATGCATTTGCACCCGCCCATCAGTCACTCACCGCCTGAGACTTATGTTCCCACTGCACCCTCCGACTGCTCCCACATCATGCTGCAATGCAGTTAGGCAGCCTCTTCAACCTCCTTATCTTGGCCTCTACAAGGTCCTGTGGTGGGGGACACGATTTTTGATATCATGATTAAAGACCGCACACTGACAGTTTCTCTGCATCGCCTGAAACCGGCTTTCGTCGACCCTGATGGTCTGACACCACCGCAGTCGGATTGTGCAGACGATCCATCCTTGATCGAGAATGAAGACATGCTCCCATCAACCTCACCACACACCTCTTCCGTTGAAGACTGTTCACCACCATTCGCTGGTTTCCCGAATTCGCCCACTGTTTCAACCTGCGCAGGTTTTGTGCCCTCACCTCCAACGTCAGAGACACACACACACACACACACACACACACACACACACACACATCTACTATCAGTTTGTCCTGCAGCGTGCCGCAACACCGAGTGAATGACATTTCTATAGTGACGTTCGATGACCGAGTGCTCATCCTTTTGACAGATACTGAGGTCCCGCCATCAGACTGCCCCTTACACGTCAACATTGCACACATCCCGCACGAGTGTGACCGAGCATCTCTACGTGCTTTCATTTCTATGGATGGCTCGATCAACTTAAGGGCCACACACACCTCCACCATGCCAACGACCGCCCCGCTCAGCTTACTCTTGGGCCGGCTGCCGTCTCATCCGGCCATGGTGGCTGACTGACTATGAAGTGGATCTGTCTCTTGCCGCTCCGCCTGGACAATCCACCTCGTTCGAGATGGAAGTACCTGTGGTGCACTTGCCTACACGCACAATTTCCACTGACATCGACACCCGCACACCCTCACCCTTGGACATCTGTAGTGAGCCATACTGGGGAGGGGGGGGGGGGGGGGGGGGGGAGCTGTGTGGCATTGATAGTTCGTATCAACCACGGAAGCTTTATATCTGTGAACTCTAATGAGCCTCCATCTTAACTTTACTTTAGTCAGTTCTGTGTTATACTTCATTCTGTACGGACACAGTGTCAAGTGTAAATACATACCAACTACGACGCATATGGGAATTAAGTTTTCTATATCCTGATTACAGATCCCGTTCCCATAAAGGTATGAATAAAACCACTTCCCTGCTGTATCACTTGTGCCTGGGTATGTAGCTTTGTGTAAAGGTATTTGGTGATTGACACAGTGAAATGCTTTTGTTAGAGTGCAAAATATTCCAACCATCTTAATTTTTTTGTTGGTGGACTCCAAAACATTGGCAACAAATGCAAATATTTCATCTTTTGTTGACCTTTCATAAATCCAAACTGTCTTTCACTGATGATACCCTCTGTAAATCCTTGTAAAAACTTGTGTATAGTAAAGGCAGGTGATATTTAACAATATCTTACTCATCTCCCTCCTTGTTGTTTTACAACTGCATACTTAAAATTTTCTGCAACTGTTCATTGTTTACATCTACATCTACATCTACATTTATACTCCGCAAGCCACCCAACGGTGTGTGGCGGAGGGCACTTTACGTGCCACTGTCATTACCTCCCTTTCCTGTTCCAGTCGCGTATGGTTCGCGGGAAGAACGACTGTCTGAAAGCCTCCGTGCGCGCTCTAATCTCTCTAATTTTACATTCGTGATCTCCTCGGGAGGTATAAGTAGGGGGAAGCAATATATTCGATACTCATCCAGAAACGCACCCTCTCGAAACCTGGCGAGCAAGCTACACCGCGATGCAGAGCGCCTCTCTTGCAGAGTCTGCCACTTGAGTTTATTAAACATCTCCGTAACGCTATCACGGTTACCAAATAACCCTGTGACGAAACGCGCCGCTCTTCTTTGGATCTTCTCTATCTCCTCCGTCAAACCGATCTGGTACGGATCCCACACTGATGAGCAATACTCAAGTATAGGTCGAACGGGTGTTTTGTAAGCCACCTCCTTTGTTGATGGACTACATTTTCTAAGCACTCTCCCAATGAATCTCAACCTGGTACCCGCCTTACCAACAATTAATTTTATATGATCATTCCACTTCAAATCGTTCCGCACGCATACTCCAGATATTTTACAGAAGTAACTGCTACCAGTGTTTGTTCCACTATCATATAATCATACAATAAAGGATCCTTCTTTCTATGTATTCGCAATACATTACATTTGTCTATGTTAAGGGCCAGTTGCCAGTTTCCAGTTTCCCAAAACATTAATAAATATATTAATAAGCTTATAAGTCTATTTGAAGGAAGATGGCCTAAGTATCATCATGTATGTTGCCTGGTAGTGGCATACTACCTGAAATTTAATTTTGTGCTTAAGTTTTGCACATCATTGTGTAATTTATGAGAGGAACGGATTTTTTTTTAGGGGGGGGGGGGGGGGGAGTGGAATTAACAGCAGTATCAGAAGTACTCTCTGTGCAGTCCTAATGTATCAACTGCACATTGAGCATTGCATTGCCGCAAAACAGCATCAAGAAGGTGCTGACCCACACGCCAATGGAAAGAGCAGGCAGCTCCACACCTCCATCCCACATTTATCAGTGTAACTGTTGTCTTTCAATAAAAGTATAATCACATCGAAAATATGCCAAAGGATTTTATTTACATGGCTGCAACAGTATTTCAATAAATAACAAGATATGTTGTCCAACTTTTCAGAGATTTAATAATTCTTTCAATTTCCTGTACAGTGACTGTTGTTGCTTTGAAATGTTGTACTGTGATAGGTGCACCAGCTTGAAGAAAATTCATGAGTTGATTTATGGAGCATTGTGATCCTGTTTGTTCTGTTACCATTAAAAAGTTTTTCTTGAATTATCAGCAACTGTTTTTTGGATCAATAAGAAGATGATCCTAATTTTTATTTGGATATTTTCTCTACAAACTGTACTTCTTCACAAAATTTCTGACTTTTTTTACTTTACTGTTTTGAGTTATGATTTTCGGCCTTCAAAAACATGTTATTCAATGCCTATATGGTCTTGTGATGAATCCCATTGTACAATTTGTAAAGTCTAATGTAATCGGTCTCCTTTACTGTCTTGGCTACAGCATAAAGCTCCCTTTTCATTCTAAAAGAAATTTTGACACCTTAGTAATCCAAGACCTATAGCCGGATGTGTTCTCTCAATAGCTTTTGGGGAAAATATTTCATCAAATAGACTTGTAACTTCATTAATAAATACATTAATGAGGTGATAAGTCCACTTAAAGAAATGTTTTCCCAAAACATTAATAAATATATTAATAAGGTTATAAGTCTATTTGAAGGAAGATTTCCCAGAGCATTAGTGAGCGAGAACCTGTTTAAATCAGGTTATAAGCTGTAGATTACTAAGGGCATTAAACTGTACAGAGATTGGCAGTTGACATATTGTGTGTACATAGGTGAAGAGATCATTTACTGTTGAATCACATTGTTGATGATAAGTCACTGTTAACAAGAGCAACTGTAAAATACATAGGAGTAACTGTCCAGAGTGATGTAAATTGGAATGATTACATGAAACTACTTGTACAAAAATCAGATGTCATGTTCAGATCCTTTGGAAGAATCTTGAGGAAACATTTTTCATTCACCGAAGAAGTGACTGAGAAACTACTCGTTTGATTCATCCTTGAGTACTGTACATCAATCTGGGAATATTATCATGTTGGATTAATAGAAGAGCTAGAGAAGACATAATGAAGAGTGCATGTTTCACCAATGGATTGTTTAACAACCATTTATATACAGGAGGCTCAACAAACTCCGGTGATCTATGCTACATGGGAGGTGTTGCACACCATGCAGAAGTTTATTGCTGAAATTCAAAGAGTGCACATACCTAGTGTTGTGCAGCATATTACTTCCTCCAGCTGCCTCGGCACTCCTTCGGCCGAAAGCTTACTTGTTTGACATGCCCATCTGCGACTTGGCCTCTCCACTACGAGTATATAGTGAGTAGCAATGTCTCCTTTTCATAATATTGTCATTATTCCATCCCATATTTATCAGTGTAACTGTTGTCTTTCAATAAAAGTATAATTTCTGTTTATCTTATTGCATATTTCTTTTGCAGTTCATTCTATATATGGCCTAAGTATCAGCATGTATGTTGCCTGGTAGTGGCATACTACCTGAAATTTAATTTTGTCCTTAAGTTTTGCACATCATTGTGTAATTTATGAGAGGAACAGGGATTTTTTTTGAGGGGGGGGGGGGGGGGGAGTGGAATTAACAGCAGTATCAGAAGTACTCTCTGTGCAGTCCTAATGTATCAACTGCACATTGAGCATTGCATTGCCGCAAAACAGCATCAAGAAGGTGCTGACCCACACGCCAATGGAAAGAGCAGGCAGCTCCACACCTCCAGGAAGATGAAGTTCACTGCCCCCTGTCAATGCTGATTTAACCAGCTGCCCATCACTGGTTGGCCAGTTCGGCCGCAGTCTCCGAGAGCAACAGTTCTAAGTAACAGGAAGGCGTTACTTAGCCTGCATTCTGCGAGTAGTAATAGTCATTGGATGTAGGAGGCAAAGGAAGTTAGGTATTGTTTCTTCCCTTAACAGAAATAAAAATTTCTATTAATATGCAAGTTTAATGTACAGATGATTTTGGATTTCTGCTACTGGCCATTGCAACTTCTCTACTTCCTTGTTTGTGTGGGCACTGACTACCACAGTAGCCAACATAACACTTTCCACCATACACACCGTAATCTGGCTTGTGGAGCATAGATGGAGGTGTAGAAAAGAATGCCTGCGTCACTGTCTTTTATAATCATTATAAGTCATTACGTCAGTTAAAAACAACAGCTGACTAATTTCATTCACTTTTATATTCATTTGTCATGTTGTATAGTTAACATCACAAAGGAGAACCATCAAGGATGTGTGGCAAGTCAAGCTACACATTAAACAAGTGAAGCACCTGTTATAAACAGCATTAATAATTAAACCTTTTAAATTGCTGTAAACTATTGTGCTTACTCGAGTTAAATTGAATAAGGTAAAATTAACAAGCAATCCTTTAGTATGAGTACTGAACTTAATGTACTCGTTTCTTTCAAGTTTTATTTATTCTTAGTTTTGTATTATTACTGTGTTGCGTTTTGTCAAAATAATTCCCTACTTGCACTCACAAAGTTAAGGCTCCATACACGTAACAGGCCCACTAATTCATCAACATTTTAGCTTATTATTCATAAAAAGGTTCACACAATTGATGCCATTGGCAAGATCAGAGAATGTGCAGATAGGATATTTTTTGTTTTGTTTACCACTTTCCAGTAAAATTGCATACTTTCAAATTATTAGTGGTACAATTTGTATATGTAACATAATAAATAGACCATTTAAAGAAAGAAATAAGAAAAAGAAACATTACTACTCAGTGCTTAAGGCACATTTTTTTTTTGTCAGTGCTTGTTATTGTGAGCACTGTCCTATATTTCCACAGTACAAAATTCTTACGCCTTTGTGGAAAAGAATATTTCATATTTGCTATTAGTTTTGAGACAAATGGAACGATACATATCAGAAGAGCTGTACAACGAAATATTTGTTTAATATATTTATTTATAAAAAATAATTTCACATAATACAGGTGAATTTTATAGGCTACTGAAGTTTTGAGGAAGAGTTCATGGTAGGCATATTATTAATGACCTTAGTTTTAAAGCAAATGGAATTGGAGGACTTGTTTGCAACAGACCACTATATTAAAACATTGTCTTGAGAAAACATGTCTGGAGTGGTTTCCCTTTTGCTACTCAATATAGATGATGCTGACGGTTTTGGTTTCGAAGCTTATAGTTCAGTGTACATTACCACATTCTGTTGTTGTGGTATATGTCCTTTGGTAAAAGGTATTGCAATTAACTGAGAGAGGAACTCTCTCATTACATGTTGTCATTGAAACAGAAGTAGATGGGAGTATAGCATTTTTGGGGCAACAGTTTGTCGATTACCCTCTTGCATGTTTGCTTCCACAAGACCTTTCACATGTGTCCTCTGCAAGTTTTTGGAGTTTTATTTATTTATGTGTAGTGACTCATTTATCTTAAGTACAGTAGATTTTGAATTCAAGTTTGCATATTTATTCTGCATTTCTCTTGTTTTTGCAGTCATCACATGTAATGTGTCTCAACATTTTGACGTATAATAACTGTGAGATCACTCCCATCCGCATCTATTTCTAGTGAAATGTTGTTAGTTTATTTGCAAAACTATTTTCTGTTATTGACTGGAATTTGTATTTGTGTTATATTGTGAACCTATACAGTTTTTGCCTTTTTCACCCATGCTCCCATAATTTTTACTTTTAGTGCGCTGACAAACTTCTTTAATGCTTGTAGTTCGGCCTCTGTAAGAGCATTTGCTAAGCTACCTGCCTCTAATTCAATTACAACTACTTTTTCCGGTAATGGTATTTCCGTGTTCTTTTTTGCGAAATGGGTGAAAGGCAATACTTTCTGGGTCATTCTCAGTTTACGAATGTCAATCTGTCTTTGCAGAAGCATTTTAGACTTCGCCACGACTGCTTCCTGCAGTTCGGATTTATTCTGGCCGTTTTCCGAATGAATCTGCTCGTCACTGGAAACTGTAGTTCCTAAAAGTTTCGTGAGCTTACATGATTTTTCACGCACAGCAGTGTCTTTGGCTTCCCCACATTGCTTTGTTTCTTGCGAAACTTTGCGTTTTTCATTACAGCGCTGCATAAAATACAAGTACTGGTGATGACCTGATTCTGTATTTATATGTTTCAAAACTTCTGTCAGCGGAATTTCATCAAGGCTAACCTGGTCTGATACCTTGGCTTTCTGTGAATAAGGTACAATTTGACTAACCTGTTTGTTATGTGTATATTCTGTTTCCATGTTGTATTTTGTCCAAGTTTCTTCTAGTATCCCTTGTTTTCGTTCCTTTAATGAAGAAGTTCGTTCACCAGGCAGTATTTTCTGCATTGTCCTATATTTATTTACATCGTATGTTTCTAACGTCTCTATCTATTGTCTTCTTGGTTGGCGGCGTTTTCAGGCACATTGTTGGTATTCGTTGCGGAAATAAATACAATTAGTTACTGTTTATTATAATCCAACCCTTCTCGTTGAATGAATGCTGGAAAAACTATCAAAAATTCGTAAGACGCGCGAAGACGTGCACAATCCCTTCAAGAATAACAACGGAGCACACCGACTTCACCGAGTACAAAAGTTTCCAGTTCGCACCGCTTGCGAGTTTCCAGAGAATAATTATTATGATTTAGTAGCAAAACAGGTGCGAAACTGCTGTCGCTTACACAGCTAGCTCTATGGATGGGCAATTACTTGCAATTAATCAATGAATCGTAATTATTAGGGTTATCGAACATGGATACACTAATAATTCTTTCACGTCAATTAATTTTAGGTAATCGATTTGTCCTTACCATTAATTACTTTAATTTATCCATATTTGTTTTAATGCTTTTTGAGAGATGGTACCTTTCATTTTTAATACTTCAGTGTTTCATTTTTTTGCTAGCTGTCCTTACCATTAATTACTTTAATTTATCCATATTTGTTTTAATGCTTTTTGAGAGATGGTACCTTTCATTTTTAATACTTCAGTGTTTCATTTTTTTGCTAGCTCTAGTGAACACTTTTTCTGAAATAACACAGAGGTCGGAACATGTTCAGTTGTCATCAAATTTTAATTATTAATGAAGCCGTTAAACATTTGTAGCCCTTACTGCAAGTAACCTAAGAAATCAATAATAAAAACTATGTACCTGGAAGCAAAGTAATACCATTTGTTTATTTGTTGTCAAGAAAGTTGATAGACTTACATGCATGTCTGACAAGAGAGCACACACAGTTGACAATCTACAGCAGTACAAAATGCACTGTGCAACAAAATTAAGTGATAGCTTTTTCAGAATTGTCTCCCACTGCGACAGACAACTCTGAAATTTGGCTCAAAGGTGTGTACGACCTTCCTTTCTAATGGCGCTAAAGTGTGGCGCCCTGCGACGTCACCCTCGGGCTCGGCGGCACTTCAAACAGGCAAGATGTCGACACATGCGGAAAAAAATGCTAGAGATCAGAAGTTCATATGAGCTGTAAGCTGAGTTAATGATGCCACATTGGCATCAAATTTAACCACAATTCTGCCCCTGTGGACCTGTCACACAACGAGAAGGTCGACATAGCCCCTCTTATTGACGTTTCACCCCATCTTCTCACATCTCTGCGATTGAGGTCGAAACTCCGACACCCAGCGTTGAAATAAACCGGTTGGCTGAGGAAAAAAAATTTCAGACACCCCGCCACTCAGAATCGATACGAAAAGGCCTCAGCAGGTGGCGTAAGGGACGTCAATAAAACTACCCCATTGTCTAGAGCGTCGATTCCCACAAATTTTGCTGTTGGAAACGATAAATTGCATTGCGATGAGCAACAGGAAGATGTCCTCGACAACCTTTGACACTGCTGACACCCTTGGACGTTTAATCCATTCTCTAAGCACATTGTGAGACTGCGGTACCATTGAACGTGATCGTACCCATTTGGAGTGCAGTACAACCACAATTTTTGCTCTTATGTACAGGTTGGAACACCAGGGATCATTAAAAATCATTCGACGAAATTTGAACGTTATCCGAAACAGTAAAGGGTACCTATGTTTTTTTTCCGACATCCTATCGCGTGATTATGTGGTAGTGCAACATTAACATGTGCATGAATAAACCAGCAAAGTCCCTCTAAGACCCCTCTCCCCAGTTCAGCAACACCCTCGGTGCCACTCGCGCAACTTTATTGAGCATGGTACAAATTTATCTGTCAGAAAGTTTGACACCAATTCAGCCTAGCGGTTGCTCTAGTGCCTGAAGGCAACACCGACTCAAAGGCAGGCCTCGGCGCTTGTTCGTGACGTCACGTCAGCTAGGCATGGCGAACGCCAGGTCTGTTGCAGGCAGAAACGCCTGGGCGTGCTTATCACTATAAATCTCTTATTTTTGGACAAAATGTTTGGTATTGTTTTGGATTCTGCAGGTTTATTTAGATGAAAGATTTCCGTACTATCGTAAAGCTACAAATGAAGATCATAGTTCTGTATTACCGAATCCTGTCGAAACAAACTTAAATCAACATGAGAAGATGCTTTGTCCCATTGCAAACTTCGGAAATTTTACATTCAAGTAACTATATTTACTTGATCCATTTTGTTATCGAAATTTACCCCAACCCCCTTACAATGAACTCGTTTCTTTTATTTATTTATTTATTTATTTTCGTTTGACATCGTCTCTGGAAATGTGAACTAATTTACGTGTAAATGTCCAACTGTTGCCAGTCATTAGATTACAGTCGTTTTCAACGAAAGGAATTCTAAACAGGAAACAAAATAGCTTCATACATCGAAAATACTGCTGAGCTTAAACTTTTTTAAACATGCATATTACAAAAGATAAATATTCCCCTCTTGCAACTGAAAGGAGAAACTTTATAAGATAAAAAAATTTTATTTGATAAAACAAGTATCTCTCTTTTGCCTCTTCTTCTGTCCCCCACCCCCTCCCCCAACGAGTACAATCGCAAGATATTTCATTAACATTCAGTGCTCCTCACCTCATAGTCAACCAAGATACCTAAAGAAGAACACCAATATGTTCACATTTTCTTGTAAAAGCAACCCAGTACAAACGCAACTTCGTCAGATTTACAAATAAGGTAAAGAAGCACGAATTCTGTTGCTGCTGGACCATGAAGTTGTTTTTGTATGTCAATCCTTAAAACAGGTGGAAATTTAAGTTCAGGTGTACACTATTTGTTAAGAAGTGTAATGAATTGCACAATTAATTGATTGCAGAAATCTCTCAGAACAATGTGTGTCGGTCAACTATCGCCAATAGTTTCACATTTTCCTGTGCCAGAGAGGGAGACACCACCATTATGAGTATGCCTGCAACAGACCTGACGTTCGCCGTGCCTAGCTGACGTGACGTCACGAACAAGCGCCAAGGCCTTCCTTTGAGTCGGTGTTGCTGAAGGTAAGCAAACCGCACCCAATGCTGTCGAAGAGTTTGCCCAATTTGGAGCATCTCCAGACTCGTCTACGCTCTGGAATATTATTTACAGGAGTAGAATTGTCTTACGTGATGAGGCCTAATTACCAACGAAGACGTGTCTGGAGACACTCCAGAGAGCGGTGGGATACCAACCTGATTGCTGCCCACCATTCGGCCTGACAACCAGGAGCGATAGTCTAAGGTACCACTTCATTCCATAGCACGACCCCTTCGGTTGTCATCCACAGCACCTTTGCAGCTCAGAGGTACGTTGGTAACACTCTACGCCCTGTTTTGTTGCTCTTAATAGCAAGCTATCCTGGGCTTACATTTCAGCAAGATAATATCCACTCACACATGCCGAGAGTTTCTACTGCTTGTCCGTGCTTGCCAATCCTACTTTGGTCAGCAAGGTCTCCGGATCTCTCCTCAGTTGAGAATGTTTGGGGCAGTATGGGCAAGGGCCTGCAACCATCTCGGGATTTTGACGATCTACCACGCCAATTGTACATAATTTGGCACGATATCCCTCAGGAGGACATCCAACAACTGTATCAATCAATGCCAAGCCGAATAACTGCCTGTATAAGAACCAGAAGTGGACTAACGTGTTACTGACTTACTTGTTTTGTGAACCTCTTTCCCTTGAATAAATCATCAAACTGTTCTGGAACTGTAATCATTTGTTAGTGTCTACATGCACACCACAACTACAATTGCTTCCTGAAACATTTTTGTCTGGTTTGAAAAGATAATTTCCATAATATTCGGCGTTAGGCGGCAGAATTTCATTGCCACAAGGTCGCTAGGCGAGATCGACCAAGAGAAGAGTTTTCGAAATGTTGCTTCGATTCGCCAGCTAACATTGGGCTGACATTACGAATAAAATGTAAGCCCACGTTCCTTGCCTCAGTATTATTTATTTTAACAAATACAGTCACCAAGTCGCTACTCGTTGGTAACAATACTGTTTGGTTCCAGTGTTTATGGCAATGGAAGACCCGTTCTCTCTAATCGTTTGACTGCCAGGTTACAGAAGTGTAATTTGACGTAAACAACTGGTTCTAAATTATTGCTTTCACATACGCTTGAATGGCAACTAGGAAGTTATACTATTCCCCTGACGCCCAGGAAATGCAAAAGATATGTACAAAATTTTAAATGAGAATGATAGCTGCCTATAGTTCCATTAAATGTTACCGTGTAGACAAAAATACTTGCTACGAACATGACTTGTTATTTCGATTAGAAAGAATATTAGATACACGTCACGCTGACGAACTTGCTTGAAATTTTTACGAACTTCCCTCAGGTGTGGCGTATCTTGCGTCGTAATATCTTACACAAATTTTAAAATTGGTTAATATTGATTTCAACTATATAACTTAACTGCTTAAATATCTCCTGTTACCGTTACTGCAAGGAACGTAGTACTTTTCTAACGTTTTCCAACTTGCCGCAATGGTATAGAGAAGCCTCGATATTTGTGGCAATAGCTTGTCTAAATGTTTTACTCATATTTATTTTGAAGGAGCTTTGGCAGGTACTGTCTTTACACTGTAAATTACAAAAATGGTTCAAATGGCTCTGAGCACTATGGGACTCAACTGCTGTGGTCATAAGTCCCCTAGACCTTAGAACTACTTAAACCTAACTAACCTAAGGACAGCACACAACACCCAGCCATCACGAGGCAGAGAAAATCCCTGACCCCGCCGGGAATCGAACCCGGGAACCCGGGCGTGGGAAGCGAGAACGCTACCGCACGACCACGAGATGCGGGCTGTAAATTACAGCATTCCCTTCGCGGTGCAGAAACCTCAATGCGTCTGGTACTGAGGCATGGCACACAAACATTAGATACATTCGTTTGGGATAAAAATCCAGACACACACATTCTTGTTTCTGTCTGTATGCTGCTGCATCCGTGTCCATGATGACAAGCGTACCGTACCGGAGAGTTATAAATGAAGTGTGGCTACTCAAAGTGGCCCATGTAATTATCGTACGGCAGCGAAGCTTGGTAGGTATTCTAATGCGTTAATGCGAAACAGATTTATGCTAGGAAAAATTTAGTTCCAATTTTGACCACCAAGGGCAAATCTAGCTCCGTGAATGCAACAAATAGAAATGTTTCCATACGTAATGCATTAGGAGCAGGATGTGGGCAGAAAAGGTCAAACAAGTAAGAAAGGGATAATGTTGATTTTATTATTAAGTGCCACTTACACAGTTTGTTCAGCATGGAAATTTGATTAAGCATGTTTTTCACTGGGCGGGCGACTTGAGGTGTTGCCCCATCTTGCACGAAAACAGTGGTTTCTTCACAGTTGCGCTCTTCCAGAGCAGGAAACACTTGTTGTTCAAGGAGGCCTCGATAATGTGCAGATGTTATGGCACACATGACTGACACACTGGGTGTATTCTCTTCAAAGAAGAATAGAAGTGCTTGTGGATCCATATCGCACAGCGACATACGGCGAGTGCAATGGCTCTTCATGCATAACATGTAGTTTAATAGTGCCCCCAATCGGTCGGTTCTGTGTATTCACTGCAACCTCTGGTGTAATACGTACCCCATCATCCCACAGAGTATTACCCAGCCCGTGCCATCATCGCACCATACCAGATCCCATAAGCAAATTCAGAATGTTGCTGCGGCTTGTGAAGTTTCAGTTGCTGGATCATTTACGGGTACCAGTGTAAAATAGAACGCATAATTTTTCCTACTGTCGCTCATCGGATGGACAATTCTCGTGACACCGCACGAGCATAGCACTGCCTCGGGCACGTGCTGCATGGTCAGTTACAGCAACAACATTTTCAATAACTTCCACTGGAATAGGACGCCTTACTCTTCCAGGTGGCACACCAAATTCACTCGTGTTGCCGAATTGCTTATTCTCTCAATGGAGCGCAGTAATTGCTGCTGTTGACATAAAACCGTTTCGCTAACAGCATAAGCTCTCTATTCTCGTTAGACATACCATTCATTCACATTATGGCTTGTCAAATGAGAGTTGATGTCACATCATTACACAGACAGTGTCCAGCGCCAGATTTGCCGAACCTGGAAGTAATTTTTTTCCAGCGTAAATCGGTTCCACATTAACGCATTAACACATCTACCAAGTTTCGCTGCCATACGATAATTACAGCCCACACTGGACTTCTGTGAGAAGCTGTGCTGTAATTATAACCACCCTGTATTTTCATTTTCTTTGCTGGGCCAGAAAATTCAGAAAACGTCGTTAATAGTATTACATTATCATTTTTCAGGTTAAAACCGAGAGGAAATAGTTTTCTTTCACTGTCAGTATGATGTACACTACCGACCATTAAAACTGCAACACCATGAAGGCCGTGTGCAACAAACGTCAAATTAGCATAAAGCGAACTACATGGGTGGATATGTAAATGATTAGCACTGCAGTGCAACCGTACAAAGTAGTTGGTGGTAAAGCCATCTGCATTCCGTGTATACGGAAAGTGGGTTTCTCATTCAGAAATCACATTTTAATGTTGTTTGTTTGTGAGAAGATCGTCTTGCGTCTTGTGTAAGGAGGGGGAACGTGTTCTTGCAAGTGTCTGGATTCGACAGCGCCACAATCGTGGCCTATTGAGACTGCAGTTTACCATTCCGCAGCTGCCTGCGTTGTTGAGGTCCTGCAACTGTCATGCGAATGTGGAATCGATGCGTACCGGACGGCCGTACTTAACACCATGAGGAATCGCAGTGGCCACATACGTCTTGTGGCCAAGCGAACAGACACTCACTCAGCCGTGAAGGATTCTATAGGCATGTCACATATCTCACGTCAGAAAATGGACTTACTTGTAACCAGGCAAGTAACGACACGGACAGTACGACGAGTGGAGCTCAACAGGCCGTCAGCATGGTGACAGTTCTTGTGGCGTCCCTTAATGTGGCAGCATAAAGAGGCACACCGAAAGTGGTGTGCACAGCAACAACTCTAAATGAATGGCTCTGGGCACTATGGGACTTAACTTCTGAGGTCATCAGTCCCATAGAACTTAGAACTACTTAAACCTAACTACCCTAAGGACATCTCACACATCCATGCCCGAGGCAGGATTCGAACCTGCGACCGTAGCGGTCGCGCGGTTCCAGACTGTAGCGCCTAGAACCACTCGGCCACTCCGGCCGGCCAGCGACAACTCTGGACACGGGATGGGCACTACATCATCGTTTCAGATGAGTACCGGTTCTGTGTACATAAACGTGATGGGCATATCTGGGTGTAGCGACTCTGGGGGAGAACAAGTTCCGTGTGAATTCCCATTGTAATCTTGGAAATGTCGTAGGTTCGTGTCGAGATTCTGAACGTACTTTCTTCTAGGACCAGTTATCCCTTGGAGTTCAGTTGCATGAATCCACTGCAAAAACAAGTATGCAGTGTAGGTGACGTCAGTAACGTCAGTATCTATTACGTGAGAAATTTTGTCGAGTTCCTAATGCAGCAGCAAGAGTTTCCCACTACCGGTACCTGTGCCTTCGTCTAAGTATATAATGGACAATCAAATGAAAACTAGACTGATGGAAAGAAGCAAGTAAACTGTTTATTATTTCAAAAGTAAGCGCCATAACTATTCAGACGTTTATCCCACTGTGAGAGAAGACGGTCAAAGCTTTCATGAAAACTTTTTACCATTGCTTGCGGAACTACAGTCGTAACCAGGAGTGCACCTCTTCGTTCAAAACAAATCGACGGCCACGAACGTCTTTCTTCAAGGCTCCAAAAATATGCAAATCACATAAGGAGAGATCAGGTCTGTATGGAGGTCTGTAAGGGCTTCCCAGCGGAGCTCGTGCAGCGTAGTCGAAACAACCTAGGCAACATTTCTGCCCGCCCACGTGTTCGATTTGTTTTGGACGAAGAGATGTACTCCTGGGTACAATCATGGTTTCGCAGCAACTGCAAAACATTTTTCCACGAAGGCTTTGACCGTCTTGTCTCACAGTGGGATAAATAATCAAAAGTTGTGGCCCTTACTTTTGAAATAATGAACAGTTTGCTTTTTCCATCCGCCTCGTTTTCATTTGATTGCCCCTTGGAAACTTACACCTGACACATTTTTTCTTCGCTGCATACAACAACAATCATAAAATAACCGAAAACTTTTCAGTGGAATGCAAATATTTGTAATTAGGCAAGTTTCAGAAGCATCCTCTTTTGATTAGGTTTGCCCGCTACAGACAAACATTTTATGCGCGTTAAAATGTGTCAGTTTCGCAGGTTTTAGACTCCGAAAAGAAACACGAAATAATGAGTGAATTAGAAACTAGATCTGCGTTGTTTCAGGTTTCTGTGTTAAAGATCTGACAATGATTCCTGTAGAAAGCTGGTTAATAAGCATAAGGTATTCACAGAACGTTCAGAAACATGTAAATAAAATCGAAACCCCTCAGAAACTTCTATTTGTAATATTCTAAAGGTTGCCTGTCCATTGTTTAACATTTATATACGGCTCGATAAAAGTAAAATGAGTTCATTACAAGCAGGACGAGGAGTTACAATAATTTGTATTCTTTAAGTCTGTACAGAGGCACAAAATATTTGTTTCCAACAAAAGTGATGAGATTGAAAGTTCGTTCCTAAGCAGCGCAAATAACGGAGAAGAGTTTAAACAGATGCTGGACAAAGCAGTTGACTCCTGTGAAACATCTACTTCTAGTAAACATGTGAAAGAAAAGACACTTTAAAAAAAGGCACATGGCACAATGATTTCTTAACTATTATTCCAAAACAATGGTTGGGTTGTTTTTGGGGGAGGAGACCAAACAGCGAGGCTATCGGTCTCATCGGATTAGGGAAGGACGGGGAAGGAAGTCGGCCGTGCCCTTTCAAAGGAACCATCCCGGCATTAGCGTGGAACGATTTAGGGAAATCACGGTAAACTTAAATCAGGATGGCCGGATGTGGGATTGAACTGTCGTTCAAAATAAGGAATCGCTGCCTTGTAAACAACAGCAGACGGAAGCTACCCACATTTTCAAACTGAATGCAGATTTCTGTGCAGTGGCATGTGCTTTCCTTACTGGTCTCGCTACTGTTGCCCTGTACCACGCGATTTTGAAACCTGCGTTTTTTACACCGGATCAAGCTCCAAGGCGCAAATTTCCCAAAACCTCGAAACTGACGCGAGTAATTGCTTTGAACGTGAGTTGTGTTTACAGTAATGTTCCTGAGGAACGTTTATAGTTTTCACTCCCGCTTTTCACTTCCTCTATAGGAATACTTAATATGCATGAAATGCACAATATACACTATCCAGTCATATTAATGCGGCCACAAGCCGGAATAACTATCTTTTGCAGTGCAGATCGCAGCGAGACGTTCAAGCAAGAAGAGGATCAGTGACATCATGGATGGTATCCACATGGATGTGGAGCCTAGCCGACTCCAGTGCTGACCAGCTGCACTAGGTTTCACGGTTGAGAATCCATGGCACGAACAGCCCGATCCAGCTGTTCGCACAGATTCTCGATTGGGTTTAAATCCGTGGAGTTTGATGGTCAGGGTAGTACGATGAACTCATCCCGGTGCTCTTCGAACCACGTACGTTCACTGCAAGCTGTGTGACATTTCACTTTGTCCTGCTGGAAGTGCCGTGGTGCCGAGGCAAAACTAACTGTATAGGAATGCACATGGTCTCCACGGAGAGGTGCCTACTTGTGTTGATCCATTGTGCCTTCCAGAATGATGAGATCACCCAAAGAATGCAATGAAAACATTCTCCAGACCGTAACACTCCCTGCTCCGGCCTGGACCCTTCTGACGATTGATACAGGTGTTTCACGCTGTACAGGCCAACGGCCATGTGTCCGTTGGAGCATAATATGTGATTCGTCTGAAAAGATCGTCTTTCGCCACTCGTTGGACGTCATCAATGAACAGCAGTCAGCGTGGGTGCTCGAATCAGGCAACTACAGCAGAGGCCCACACACAGCAAAGTTCGCTGGACGGTCGTTGAGCAGTCACTCTTGGTAGCCTCTTGGCTCATCTGGGTGGTCAGCTGCTCAACAGTTGCACGTCCATTCGCCCGTACACATCTCCGCAGCCATCGTTCATCCTTTTTGTCTACGATCCGTGCTGTACCACAGTTGCCTCAGCGCCGGTTTCGGATAGCGGCATTTTTCCATGCACGGTACACTTTTAACCACGGCGACATGCGAACAGTTCACAGACTTAGCCGTTTTGGAAATGCTTCCACCCTTTGCCCGAAAGCTAATTATCATGCCCTTTTGGACGTTACATAAATCGCTCCATTTCCACATTACGACAACGACTGCACTGTTTTCTGCATCGCTATGACATGGTTTATATACCCTCCACTGCTATGGCTGTCATCTGTGAATGATTATTACACGTTGGCGTCGAACATAGGTGGCGGTTACATTAATGTGACCTGAATGTGTATAACAGTTTACACGTTTGCAGTAAAATTTAATTCTGGATTTTGCACCATGATCTGATAGGAGTGGCACACTTGTGGCTGTACCTATCTTCGAATTCTCCGTTGACTTTATCTTTCAACAAGATAACGCAAAGTCACAAGTTTCCTGTGATATCTTGGCGTAACTCGATGCAAAGGATGTCTGATTGTTGCACTGGTCTTCAAGCTCTCCAGGTATCTCACACACTGAAAACATCCGGCCATGGTTTACCAAGAGGCAGGCTCACCAGCGCTCTCCAGTCACCAGACTGATGAATTCTGGCACAGAGCTGCAGCAATATGTAATGTCGTGAAGGTACCCACAAATCAGTTGCAATTTTAAACAAATATTCTTCTTCTATAGTGTTTATGCACAAAAATAAAATTTTCGTTATTTACTACCCTTCCTGGTGTTGCAGTTATAGTGTGTTTTGGTTGGATGTACAGCTGTAGCTGTTGCTGGAGTCGCTGTCGTCTCTCTTCACAGGAATCTGAACTAATACAGATTATCGAAAGATGGAGGAAATGGCTCTCGAAGATGTACCAGCTATCATTGTTCCCTGGCAGATCACTCACTTGCTGATCTTCTGTCCCACGTGTCGGACTTCATTCCTTGCAGCAGGTGTTTCGTCGCCTAATGAAGAACCGATTAACAAAAAGGGGCAACAGGGATGCTACAGACCAATGAAAGTCAGAATAAAAATCTTCCTGGCAGATTAAAACTGTATGCCAGACCGAGACTCGAACTCTGCACTTTTGCCTTTCTCTCTGCCAGCTGATCTACCCAAGCATGACTCAAGGACCGTCCTCACAGCTTTAATTGCGCCTGTTCCTTATCTCCTACCTTCCAAACTCGAACTGAGGAATTGCGATGTGCGGACGGGACGTGATTCGTGCTTGGAGCGCTTGCCCGCTGAAGGCAAAGGTCCTGAGTTCGAGTCTCGGTCCGGCACAAAGTTTTAATCTGCCAGGAAATTTCATAGGGGGCACATTCCACTACAGAGTGAAAAATTCGTTCTGGAAAGTCAGTATAGTCTGACAGCGCTGGTATCTCGCAGTGCAAATGTAGCGACAGCACTGTCGCAACCATTGTAGTTTCAGTTTCCTTCTTAATTCTAAACATCACGAGCAGCTCGCAGATGGCTAACACCATGCTGCTCGCAAGGTAGTGAGAAACTACACTTGTCACTAAATGGTGATAACTGCTGCACAATGAACCTCGCAGTGTCCACACCTTTAGAAATTGCAATGTAATGGCTGACCGGAGTGGCCGTGCAGTTCTAGGCGCTACAGTATGGAACCGAGCGACCGCTACGGTCGCAGGTTCGAATCCTGCCTCGGGCATGGCTGTGTGTGATGTCCTTAGGTTAGTTAGGTTTAATTAGTTCTAAGTTCTAGGCGACTGATGACCTCAGAAGTTAAGTCGAATAGTGCTCAGAGCCATTTGGACCATTTTTTTTTCTGCATTGTAATGGGGTGGAGAGCTGCTCTCTGGAGTAATTAAATGCTCGGTTGATGAAATACAGTGCACTTCCACAGTAGCTAACCAAACAGAAGTTGGAGGTGTGCTGTTCTGGGTGACTGTAGCGGCCAAGTTCCTGGGTTCAAGTTGGGTGGCCCGAATTTTCACGGATTCCCAGAACGTGGGAGAATTGTATGGGTCTCCGCCACCGCGTGGCTTCAGCGACGATTCGGAACAATGGCCAGGAAGCCAAGCCAGACTTCGCCACATTGGGCGTTTTCTATACTAAATAAGCAGGGAATGCCAAAATTATACTACACACCCTCAATGATCCTCCTGTAGACAATACCCTGGAGGCGTCTGCGGACCTGCGAATATTATGTGCATGTCAGGATGTGGCTGAGTTGGAAGTGGGGTCTAAAAAAGAACAAGTGTTAATTTTTCAACTCCGGTCGGCAAACTGCCACCCGTTTATTGAAAAAACATTTACTTATTGACCTAGCTGGGGTACATTATGTGAGTTTAGCGGCCCTAAGGCGCAAACAGATTGAGCCGGGGCTCGAAAAGTGCACGGAGGCAACCGGCCAATGCGTCTGATCTTGTCGGGGGCCTGCCAGTAAAAGTGATCCACACGCCCCGTCCGGCGGTGGGCGCTCACACGTGATCTCCTGGACTTTTCTGATTGGCTGCTGTAGGAGCTCTGCCTAGGCAAGCAACGCTTCCCTAAGCGTCACCCCGTCAGCAGAAAGGTTGTTTGTTCTTCGAGCACGTGAACAAGCCGTGGGATAGCGGCACATACTGGAAACATCTGATGTGTCGCCAACCCAGGACCCGTGCACGGCTTTGTGAAGATCCATTGCCATCCATAGCTCACGCATTTAAAAAAAATTCCCTTTTCTTTTATTGAAAATAAAGGACTCCCGTACTCAATCTGTCAGCACCTGTACAATTAATTTAGTAATATTAAATGAGTAATTAAGATTGACGACTTCTCAATTAACTAACAGAGCCGTTTGAGTTTGGTATCAATTCACTGGGAATTATAATGGGAGTTCGGATTGTGATAAAATTAATGGATTAATCTTATTACTCTCTTCCCTTTGTATCGGGTACTGGGCTAAACAGATGTTGTGGCCTCATTGTATGCATTCTGTACTTGACTAAGTCACTGCATTACATAGTTTTAGTGGGCAGCAGTGTAAATTATTCCTACATAATGCATCGCACAATTCTCTCAACTTCTGTACCACTGTCTATTGCAGCACACACAATTTTCCATGTTACAAGTGGGTCTTATTTAACAGATATGGTTTCGCCTACAGAAACCGCTTTGGGGGCATTGCCAATGCCGTTCGAGATACTCACCAGTTTGTTGATACCATTACTGTAGAATGTTTGACTTTCTTGATGGAACTACAACCTCGCCTTTGGTTGCACCGCTTCATCACTATCAAAGTGAAGTCCCCAAAAGTTTTCTTTAAGTTCTGGAAACAGATGACAATCGGATGGGGCCAAGTTGGGACTGTATGGAGGATGATCGATGACGGTGAACCCAAGGCGTCGGATTGTTGCCGATGTTGCAGCACTCATGTGTGGTTTGGTATTGTCATGCCGAAGAAGAGGATGCTCCATGTATGGACTAGTTCTTCTGAGGTTATAAATTACAGTATGCCGTTTCTCACGCAATGACATAGTTACGTTACATACCGCCATGTTACAAGCTACAATTCGGAGCCCTTTAGTGGCAAAGAGTTGCGACTTGTGTTAGCAAAGTGGCAATGTTGATTGAGTAAGATGCATGACATGTAGTACATCAACCCCCACGCCCTCGCACATATTCGGCATATTCTGACAGTTATTATGTTTTACTTCTATATGCACCTCTGAATGAAGTGGAATTTACTGTTTCTATGGTGCTTTCAGTAGAACCCACATTTATAAAAGTTAACTGGCGTTCATAATAGATTCGCAGAAGATCTGCCCACCATCCTCGCAGATACCGATACCAGTGTTACACGGGTGGTGAAATTTTGTGAACTGCCAGGACTCATCCCTAAATTGGTGGGGAAGGGCGGCGGACCTCAATAGATTATGAACTGCTCCGCATGTGGGACAGCCTTCGTCCCAAACCATGAGATTTCCATTCTGATGACCATGATGTCGAGCGTCCCTCAACGCAAATCATCATCATCATAATCGTAACAGAGTTTCGACCCCTACTTAATGTGCAACGAAGTCTCGGTGTGCTGAGTAATCTGGAATCTCTTTTACAATCAATCTGTAATTCACACCAAAGCGTTTCACTACAAAATGCAAAAATTATTATTAAATTACTAGTTTCAGTTTTAAGTTTTATTTTGGCAGCGTATAGGCCTGTCTAATCTGCGTTCACGCTTATCGCTACATCTGCAGCAATTCTTTGAGGTAGCAAGTTTCCTTTAGTTGCCTCTTACTTGGGCCTGACATCACAAACAGGATGTAAACTTATAATAATTATACAGGTACCCCCAAACATCTAGCACCAGACTGCAGCACAGTCTTCACCTGTCTGCTAAATAAATTCTTTGTAATCATAGCGGTGATAGTTTCGTATCAGTCTCAGACTAATAGTGCTCGCTTTCCGTGATCTGCCAACTTGTTGTTCAGAACAAAAGAAGGCTTGTTTGTAAAAGCAACACACAAGGTGCTAAAAGTACGCGACTTAGCACGTTACCAAGTCAAACGTATAGTTTAACAATTTCCCTTTCTTAATCGATGTCCTTTTTATAGTCAGTTAGAGAACAATACAAATTTGACGGGATACGTGTTTAAAAGAAACGACATGAACTCAAAAAGTAATGTAGACTAATGATATGCACGCACATATGGGCCTGTGGCATGTATGCACACAGACAAAAAATCTGCGCTCTAGTCACGACTAAAAAGCTGACGATGATCGTTATACACTAAAAACGGACATTTTATTTCTTAGTAAATCACACATGTAACTGTGACGCAGATGAACAACGATTAATACATTAACAATTTCTGGGAAGCTGTAGACAATACATAGTCGCTAATTAACTATGTCGAAGCGCAAGGGGTCTCTCAAAGGAAGAGAAACAATCAATTTTATATTCTCTCCGGATTAATCTATTTTAAGAACATTTCTTTGCTTACTTAAGAGGTGACTATGACTTTAATTTCGTTGTTAGATACTTCGCATGATCATAACCTTCAACATCGCTAAAATGTACCTTCTTCAAAATTTCCTAAGGATTGACGGCTACAAGGAAAATAGGCTTATTCAGGAGGTACGCCACGCAACCGACCAACCCACTGATCTCTATATCGGATCTATCTGCGCGGAAAATTTGTCTTGGCACACTCTGGTACTTGGGCTGACGTCATGAGCCACGACCCGAGCGAACCCCACGAGAAAGACAGGCCGTGGTGCGTACGTCACCAAGGAAGGCCGAGGTCGCTCAACTCAGCAGGCAAACTGATTTTCTACACCTGTTAGTTCGTAACTAGATGTGTATGTACAAACGAGAATTGCATCTTCCATTGGAAGCCACTATTATGGAGTCTTACTGTTATTAGTCCTACAATGATAGGAAGTCCACAAGCCTATTGATAATTTGTTACTGCTGTACCGGAGAATAGTAAAATTAAAATCATGCCAAAATGATAATCTGTTGCATACGGCACCACATCTTGTATGACATGAGGACTGTTAATCGGAGCCGGCCGGAGTGGCCGAGCGGTTCTAGGCGCTACAGTCTGGAACCGCGCGACCGCTACGGTCGCAGGTTCGAATCCTGCCTCGGGCATGGATGTGTGTGATGTCCTTAGGTTAGTTAGGTTTAAGTAGTTCTAAGTTCAAGGGGACTGATGACCTCAGAAGTTAAGTCCCATAGTGCTCAGAGCCATTTGAATTTTGTTAATCAGAAGAGACTAAATGCTCTAAACAAGACGTTATGCCATTTATGTTGAGGATTGATCTTAAATTTTATTGCACGACTAGTAATCCCTCGTAATAGCAGATTCCAGTAGAAGATGCAATCTCGTTAGTACGTACACACCCAGTTGCGAGTTAACAGGTTTAGAAACGCATTTTGTCTGCTGAATTGAGCGAGCGAGCGAGCTCAGACGTACCTTCGTGACGTACGCGCCGCGGCCTGTCTTTCTCGTGGGCCTCACGACCCCAAGATGCTCAGCATTTAACGCCAAGTTTCTAACGTGGCTGGGCACCGAGTGAAACTGAGCTTGCGTGAAGAAACAGGTACGACATTCCATCTTGCTTCATCAACCTAGTGGCTGGGGAATGGTGGTGAGCAACCCTGGCCAGATATTTTCATTGAGTGATAGACCTGGAAACGTGCAGGTCAGGACAAGAGTGGAACACCCTCTATATCGACGTAGGCCAGGACAGTCGGCAAACTTGTGACTTTGTGTTATCTTGTTGAAAGACAACGTCAACGGAGTCCTCGAAGACAGGGCACAGGCACAGGCCTTAACACGTCGTAACCTTTAAAGCGTCAGATTACAATTATGCGAAACAGGGTTGATGCTGTGCACCCATCAGCGCCCCATACTTTCACGCCAGGCGCTGAGCTCGTATGAGCGTGAGGAAAATCACCAGGTAACGTTTGTTCTTCTTGGGGACTACACAAACACACAATATATATATATATATATATATATATATATATATATATATATATATATATATATACTACCTTCGTGGAAAGAAACAAAAACTAAATGTATAGCGTCATCTGATAAAGCCAATAGCATGGTGAAGATGTTGAAAGGCTAATAAATAAACATCTAATGGCGTGCCGCTCAGGAAGACGAATTTATGCTCCATCTGTGCATTACGCCACGCGTAACCCAACTGATCGCAGTAGCCAACGTAAATAACGAGCGTGAAGTTCATTTAAGAACCATTTTTCACGATATGTACATTGTGACAATGTTGTTACAATTAAAACACAATATTAGAGACAACTTATAAAAGTAGCCTACACTAAACTTCAGATCGCTATAATACTAAGAAATTTGACGTTTTTAGTGTTTTAGCATAATTTTGCATTTCCTTTTACAGTACCAGTTCATAAATGTTCAAATGTGTGTGAATTCCTAAGGGACCAAACTGCTGAGGTCATCGGTCCCTAGACTTACACACTATTTACGCTAAGAACACCACACACACACACGGCCCGAGGGAGGACTCGAACCTCCGGCGGGAGGGGTCGCGAAAGCCGTGGCAGGGCGCCTTCAACCGCGCGGCCACTCCGCGGCACCAGTAGATAAATTTCACACTTACTATACACGAATGCAACATTCTTATTTGCTTCTTTAACTACACTTGTAACACATCGTGTGACGAGCGCATGAGTGCCCAGGCAAGGCCAGAAACAAAGGATGAGTCAAGAAGTAATTAAAGACTATGAAATTAGGTGACAGATTTGGGACCTTTTGACGAGGAATAAACCGCTGCTCTTCCATTATTTGCATATCAGTTTTATTTCGAAGTATCTAAAGATTGAACCGCGAATTAAAGCTGTTAAATAATTGCAGAAACGAAAATAATTCCCTACCCACAGAGGAAACGAAATCTGTAAACAGACCTCAGCTGTCGTCATTTTGAGAGGAATTAATAAACTGTTCAAAATGGTGGCGGCCGTTAAAAATCTTATTTTTAGACGGAGTGTCTTCTTCACCTTGGGACACGCATGAACACAGAACATCCTGCCATCCGAGGCTGCCATCCCAGCGGCCGAAGCTGCGCCTGGTTAAGGAACTTCTGGGGCAAAGAGGAATTGGCGAAGTCTTCGGCCCAGCAGGCGACAGCTAGCCGCTTGACCACACAGCTAGTTGGCACCGGAACTACCTTTTTGAGGCGTAGGCATACTAGTGTTGGGTGCCGACCAGCTACAAAAAGTTCCTAAGCATCACTACTCCAGCATACTCTGGAACGTATTCTTACCTACTGTCTCTTCTGCGACTGCCTATCGTCCATTAGTAAGCTCCACCACACGGCAGTAAAGCTTAACAGATCGTGACTCTGGGTACAGCCTCATAATGATGCTCGGATTCGATCACTGTTTCAGTTGTTTGACGATCATGAGTATTTCGCGGTACTTGGGGATAGCAGCAGTGCCAGCCATGCGATGATGGTTCAAATGGCTGTAAGCACTATGGGACTTAACATCTGAGGTCATCAGTTCCCTAGACTTAGAACTACTTAAAGCTAAAGACATCACACACATCCATGCCCGAGACAGGATTCCAACCTGTGACCGTAGCAGCAGCGTGGTTCGGACTGAAGTGCCTAGAACCGCTCGGCCACATTGGTCGGCCATGCGGTAATGTTCACCAAATTCTGCCACCATCCCTTTTGTTGCCAGAACCTTGTTCTCATAGTTCAGTATTCTCTTCCAAAGTGTTTTGAGTTAAACTTGTGTAGCTATAGGTGAATGATATTTCTACATGTCATTCAGTGAATGTGTCAATGTCAGTGGAGGCTGTCCTTGGGGCATCAGTCCCCTAGACTTAGAACTACTTAAAGCTAAGGACATCACACACATCCATGCCCGAGGCGAGATTCCAACCTGTGACCATAGCAGCAGCGCGGTTCGGACTGAAGCACCTAGAACCGCTCGGCCACATCGGTCGGCCATGCGGTAATGTTCACCAAATTCTGCCACCATCCCTTTTGTTGCCAGAACCTTGTTCTCATAGTTCAGTATTCTCTTCCAAAGTATTTTGAGTTAAACTTGTGTAACTATAGGTGAATGGTATTTCTACATGTAATTCAGTGAATGTGTCAATGTCAGTGGAGGCTGTCCTCAGGGCATCAGTCCCCTAGACTTAGAACTACTTAAAGCTAAGGACATCACACACAACCATGCCCAAGGCAGGATTCCAACCTGTGACGGTAGCAGCAGCGCGGTTCGGACTGAAGCGCCTAGAACCGCTTGGCCACATCAGCCGGCCATGCGGTAATGTTCACCAAATTCTGCCACCATCCCTTTTGTTGCCAGAACCTTGTTCTCATAGTTCAGTATTCTCTTCCAAAGTGTTTTGAGTTAAACTTGTGTAGCTATAGGTGAATGATATTTCTACATGTCATTCAGTGAATGTGTCAATGTCAGTGGAGGCTGTACTCGGGGTATCAGTCCCCTAGACTTAGAACTACTTAAAGCTAAGGACATCACACACATCCATGCCCAAGGCAGGATTCCAACCTGTGACGGTAGCAGCAGCGCGGTTCGGACTGAAGCGCCTAGAACCGCTTGGCCACATCAGCCGGCCATGCGGTAATGTTCACCAAATTCTGCCACCATCCCTTTTGATGCCAGAACCTTGTTCTCATAGTTCAGTATTCTCTTCCAAAGTGTTTTGAGTTAAACTTGTGTAGCTATAGGTAAATGATATTTCTACATGTCATTCAGTGAATGTGTCAATGTCAGTGGAGGCTGTCCTCGGTTAAGAGTATGTCGTTATGCACTCATTTCAGAATATATCTTTTTGTGTTACTTTTTAAATCTTTTATTTTCTGTTGCGATTTCTATCATCTTCTCCTAGTACTTACAAATCAGTGGCTCTCTGCAACTAGGATCGTAGTCCATGCCTTTCTACAATCTGATACTGGGTAGAATAATAACATGAAAACCCAACAGCCTATTAATATTTACTTCACTTTTCATTCAGGCCACCTGGGATACAAAAACTGTGGCATTTAGTTTAGGTGTAGTAGTGCACACTGTCCACTTGGATTAACATGACACCTGTGAAAAGTTTAAATAACCACCCTTTACAGTGCAGACTGCTGTTAACCATGCAGGAAGAGTCGATGAGTTTCTCAAAGATATCGACAGGGATGTGGAACCATGCCAACTTCAGTGCTGTGCCGGCTGTGTTACATTTCTCACATCCATGGTATGAATGGCTCAATCATGGTCATCCCACAGTTTCTCGATTGGATTTAAATCTGGGGAGTCTGATGGGCAGGGGAGTACAGTAAACTCATCCTGGTGCTTTATAAACTACACATGTATGCTGTGAACTGTTTGACATGTTGCATTGTCCTGCTGGTAGATGCCATCCTGTGAGGAAAAACAAACTAGTATGGGTGGACATGGTTCCCATGGATAGATGCACACTTCTATTGATTCATTGTGCCTTACAGAATGACGAGATCACCCAGGGATGCTGTCCAACTGGCCCTTCCAACTATTGTTGCAGTGTGTTTGCTTTCTGATATTTCACGATATAAGTGCCAACAGCCATCATAACACCCTGGGGCAAATATTCACCACAAAATTGCAGAAATCATAAATTTGGCTGCAGTACATTTGCCTGATATTGGTCCCCACTCCCCACAAGGATGCCTGCTCCCCGTGCTACACGATGTAATCGCAACAGTAATATACAAACAAAGTGTATGTACTACAGTACCGCATAGACAAAGAAGATTTGTGATAGCTTACTGAGTCTACATTCTGTTTTACGTGGCAGAGCTGTTGTAATAGACTCTGGAGAACATGGTTGAGCTATACTGTAGGTGTGTTCATTTGTAGGTCCAAATGCACCAGCCGAGAAAAACATAGAGATACGAAATTTAAACAATGAAAATAATGAAATAGGAAAAGTGTTTGGCTGTCAAGAGAGCAATGCGTGACGCCTTCCATGACTGCCACAGCAGAACATTGTCGAAGGATCATTCACAAAATCCAAAGAAGTTCTGGTTGTACATAAAGGCTGTTAGTGGCACTGAATTAAGTGTTCAGTCAATCACCGACAAGACAGGAACTGAGACTGAGAGTAGCAAAGCAAAGCAGAAATGCTTAAATCTGTTTTCAAATGTTCTTTTGCAAAGGAAAGCTCAGGAGTATCGCCCCAGTTTAATTGACATGCCACTGAAAAGATGAGTGGCATGGAGAAATAGCTAAAATCGTTAAAATTGAATGAAGCCCCAGCGTCCTATTGAATCCCTATCAGATTCTATACCCAATTTAGTCCTGGCGTTAACTATAATCCCTCCTAGATCCCTTGAACCAAAAAACAAGCCCAGGAGTTAGAAGAAAGCACATTCTGGGTGCAGCTAAGATTAGGGCTGCTCATCTTTGTGAAGCACGCTTCTACCAGCTGTCAGAGCATATAAAAATGATTCACTCTTGATTAACTAGGAACAATAACTTTATTTATTGAAGAGTAAAAAGTTGTATCCAGTCCATTACACTAATGAGAAGACATCTTACATGAGCATAATATCGTCCTCAACACTCTGGGATGGCAAACAGAAAATAATAGTAGAGCTAAAATTGTAACTATGCACAATTACATGGAGAATGAATGAAAGGCGTAGAATAAAAACACTGTTGCTGTAGCATCATATGTGGTGGTGTGCACAATTTCACTTGACTAATGGCCAAAAACAGCAGACGACTGCAGATGATGATGTCTTGCTACACACAAGTCACACCCGTATACAAGAAAGGTAGCAGAAGTGGTCCACAAAATCATCATCTAATATCCTTCACATCCATTCTTTTGTAGAATCTTAAAACATATTCTGAGCTAGAACGCAATGAGGTACCTTGCACAGAAGGACTTACATGTCAACCAGAACAGATCCCAAAAACATTGCTTATGTGAAACCCAACCTCCAATATTCTCACATCTCTCACTGAAGGCCTTAGATCAAGGCAGTCAGGTAGATGCAATACTTCTCAATTTTTGACAAAATCTAACTCAGTACTACACCTATGTTTATTTTCAAAAGTAAGAACATATTTGTGACTGGACTGAGGACTTCTTGGTTGGGATGACGCAGTAAGTTATCTTGGACAGAGAGTCATTGACAGATGCAGGAGTAACTTCGGTGTGTGTAGGGAAGTGTGTTGGGTCCATTGCTGTTCATATTGTATATTAATGACCTTTTGGACAATTTGAATAATAACTTCAGATTTTGGCAGATGCTGCTGCTATCTATTATGAATCAAGTCTGAAAGAAGCTGCTCAAATATTTGGTTAGATCTTGATGGATTTCAAAGTAGTGCAAAGACTGCCAACTTGCTTTAAATGTTCAAAAATGTAAAATTGTGTGCTTAACAAAACTTAAATTTATAATATCCTATGACTACGATGTTAATGAGTCACAACTGGAATAACTCTGGTAGTAAGACAACTGTGTAACACCATGTAGGGACATGAAATGGAACAGTCACATAGGTTCAGTCATGGGTAAGGCATGTAGTAGACTTCAGTTTATTAGAAGAATACTATAGAAATGCAGTCAGTCTGCAAGGGAGACTGTTTACAAATGACTCATATGACTCTTCTTAAAATAATGCCTTTGTGTGTGGGGTCTGTACCAAATAGTACTGTCAGGGGATATTGAAAGTACGAGGGTGGTTTGAAAAGTTCTGGGACTCACCAAGAGAGGTCACCGAAAGTGCAACGAGTTGTTTACATGATATTCATTGGACTGTTGCCTGTAAACATCTGCCATGTCAGTGATCTAGGAAGAGAGCTGTGGTAGTGATGTGGCTCTGTTACTGTTCCCGCATAGTGATTTGCAAAGATGGAAAAAATCAAGATTCGATCAGTGATTAAGTACTTCGTAAAGAAAGGTATGAAAGCAAAGGACATTCATGCCAATTTCCAGAATACACTGGGGGACCCTGCTCCTTCATATTCAACTGTTGCCAAGTGGACAAATGAATTTAAATTTGTTCGGGAGAACTTACATGATATCCGCACAGTGGTCAGCCAAGATTTGTCACTACTCCAGAAATCCTGGCAAAAGTGCACAAAACAGTCGTGAAAAATCACTGATTGAAAGTGCATGAAATTGCTCAGGCTTGCCATCTGAAAGGGTATATCACATTTTAATTAGAAATGAAAAAATTATCTGCAAGATGGGCGCCGTGACTCTTAACGATGGATCAAAGACGCATGAGAATGGACAAATTGGAACAATGTTTGGCCCATTTTAGGAGAAACAAACAAGATTTTTTGCATCAGTTTGTGACCACAGGTGAAACTTGGGTGCACTACCAAATCCAAGAAACAAAGCAACAGTCAAAGCAGTGGAAACATGCTGATCCTCTGCCACCAAAGAAAGCAAAGATAATTCCTTTGGCGAGAAAGGTCATGGCATCAGTGTTCTGGGATGCAAAGGAAATTCTCTTTATAGATTTTCTCCCGACTGGGCAAACAATTACTGGAGAGCACTACACTAACCTCCTGGACAAATTGCAACAAAATCTATGTGAAAAAAGGCCAGGTTTAGCAAGAAAGAAAGTAATCTTCCATCAAGACAATGTGTGCCGCACACATGGGTCATCACCAAGGTAAAATTACACGAACTAAGGTATGAATTGCTGCCATGCCCACCTTATTCACATGCTATGGCTCCATCAGACTTCCATCTCTTTCCAAAACTGAAAATTTTTCTTGGTGGATGAAGATTCACTTTAAATGAAGAATTGATAGCCAGAGTTAACAACCATTTTGCAGGCATGGAGGAAACTCGTTTTTGAGATGGGATCAAGGCACTGGAACATTGTTGGACAAAGTGCATTAATCTACAAGGAGACTATATTGAAAAACAAAAAAAAATCAGTTATGTAAGTACTTTTTTTTCCTATTCCATTCCAAGAACGTTTCAAACCACCCTCGTACACAGAGAAGGACAGGATGAATGGTCACAGGTCTGTTTGACTCATGGGAGACACTCACAGAGATTTTCAAGAAACTGAACTGGCAGACGCTTGAAGACAAACACAAACTATCCCAAAAGTGCTTACTTATGAAGCCTCAAGAAGAAGCTTTAAGTGATGAATCTAGGAATAAACTACAACCCCCTACATATTTCTCTTATTGGGATCAGGAGGACAAGATTGACCAACCATAGCACCCAAAGAGGTGTTGAAACAATCATTCTTCCTGTGTTCTATATGTGAATGGAACTGAAGAAAGTCCTAATAATTGGTACCATGGGAAGTATTTTCTGCCATGCTCTTCACAATGATTTGCAGAGGATGGATACAGATGAAGATACAGGCTCTGTGGGAAATGGGACTTTCTCAAACCCTATGGCATACTACAAAGCACAATAAGCAGTCACAGAGTTATGAATCTGGTAGTCCAATTGATATAGCTTTAAACAACATGTCAAACTGGAGAGATGATGACTGCCATGATTCAGTCTTAGGCTGTTACAGGTTGATTCTACCCTCCAATTACACAGTGATTTTTGGAGCTTTTCCACATTTATCTCCTTGAATATTGGTGTTGAGTTATACTTTACCCAAACAACCCAAAAACACATTATTTCAAATTTAATTATACTAGTCAACATTAAATAAACAGTAGAAGACAGGAAGATATAGTAATAGACCTATTTACATGGTCAAAGGTGAAATTTTGTGAACATTCACATTGTTATACACTGCATTATAGTTGAAAACGCATTTTTAAAAAGTTTATTTCCTGTTCCTTCTCTTATGTTGTCAAATAGATGTAGTCTAGGTCATCCAATATATCTTTGTCCTGTTGGTGTTCTGTATACCAACGTGTTATGTGTAACAGAACATAATATGATAACCACAGAAATTGAACAGATACACCTAGATGGGTACAATTTGGTATTCCATAACTGTAGTCTTACTATAAGAAAAACAGAAGGGACAATATAAACAAAAAGTTTAATAAATTTCCAGGTCACAGATCTAAGCAAGAACTTCAGAGAGCAACTTTTTGGAACTCTTCAGCAACAGACTTGGAAACATACAAGATGGCACTTATGACAGTGTACAGGCCCTCATCAGGAATTTTTTTCCTGTTCTCAGGTTAAAAGAAATAGTACTAATAACCTGCAGTTGAAATAACTGAGAAGTCATTGCATATGGTGATTTCAATATTGATTTTATTTTTTACAGTACTGATTGAGGGCACTTACATTATTTATATGATGTCCAAGTTTGTTGAATCTCGTATTCCTTCACGAGAAAGGGACAATTACAGTGGAAGTGGAAAGAAAGGGTGGCTAACATCAAGGACCAAATTATCTTGTGTCAGGAAGAGTGAGCTTTATTTGGCATTGGAGAGCAGCTCTAATGAAGAATAAAACCTATACTAAAAACAAGGGCATGTTCACAAATGTGTTAATTTCAAAATTCACAACAAAAACACAGGACGATTTTGTCAGACATAAGCACTCAGCACATGCATTTTCACCACATTTCCTGTCTTAATAACTTTTAAACCTTTTCACAAATGCTTTGATAGAGAACAGAAGGAATAAGTCTTTCACAAACTTCACCAGATAGTACAAAAAAAAAAAAAAAAAAAAAAAAAAAAAAAAAAAAAAAAAAAAAAAAAAAAAAAAAAAAAATTATAAGAACAAAACAAACACAATTTCGTGGATTATTATGCATGAAAGGAATAAACTTGGTTAGGTAAAAGAAGTTTAATTCCCAGATGGAAAAGCCACAACACAAATGAAGTAGGAGAACTAAACACACCACTAGTTCAGGCAAGGTTTGACAACAGCAATGATGGCACCGTGCAGCCACCAGACTTTGACATACACATATTTTTTGTTATCAATGATTATAAAAAGAAGAGTGTTGATCACTCTTCTCTTGCCCATGTGATGCCATCGCTACGCTCCTGGAAATGTCACATGCCACAAGTCAAGTCTCGCATACTCAGTGGAGTAATAAGGTGATGCAATAGTGCTCTCAGTCATTCTCTCTTAACTGCATTGTTTTCACCACCTCTTTTCATGCTTGGGTGATGTAATCACACAGGACTGGAGTGGAAATTTTTAGGGACTAATAATACCATTTATTGTGAAAGGATAGGTGGCAGCCTAACATCAAACTTTCTGTGCTAAGTGTAATAAGAGGTATACCAAGGAACATTTAGGATTTCAGGAGGAGTATGTGGGAGTTGATTTGAGTTAGGGCAAAGACAATATAATGAAATGATGGAGTTAGAGTGATCAAATTCTGATGGTGATCCTAGTCACAGAAATATGTGTGAAGAGATTGTTGTTATAATAAATAGTGAATATTTTGAGATTGTTGATAAAATAGATAGGGCACTGTAGAAGGAACACAATTCAAAAAGAAGTATAAATGTAGTATATAAAGATTTATGAATGAGAAGCTGGGCACACCGTCACATGTCAAGAAGTTGGGATGACACCATGAGCTATGAATAAATTTTGTAATGTATGTTGAAAGGGAATAGTAAATATATTAAAGATGAAAACAGTTCAACAGATAATTAATTGCAGGAACAGAAACTGTGATTGAAATAAGTTCTGTGACTCAGAAGTAGGAAGAGGGTAGCCATGTTGTTGTTGTTGTGGTCTTCAGTCCTAAGACTGGTTTGATGCAGCTCTCCATGCTACTCTATCCTGCGCAAGCTTCTTCATCTCCCAGTACCTACTGCAACCTACATCCTTCTGAATCTGCTTGGAGTATTCATCTCTTGGTCTCCCCCTATGATTTTTACCCTCCACGCTGCCCTCCAATAGTAAATTGGTGATCCCTTGATGCCTCAGAACATGTCCTACCAACCGGTCCCTTCTTCTTGTCAAGTTGTGCCACAAACTTCTCTTCTCCCCAATCCTATTCAACACCTCCTCATTAGTTATGTGATCTACCCTTCTAATCTTCAGGATTCTTCTGTAACACCACATTTCGAAAGCTTCTATTCTCTTCTTGTCTAAACTATTTATCGTCCATGTTTCGCTTCCATACATGGCTACACTCCATACAAATACTTTCAAAAACGACTTCCTGACACTTAAATCTATACTCGATGTTAACAAATTTCTCTTCTTCAGAAACGCTTTCCTTGCCATTGCCAGTCTACATTTTATATCCTCTCACTTCGACCATCATCAGTTATTTTGTACCCAAAATAGCAAAACTCCTTTACAACTTTAAGTGTCTCATTTCCTAATCTAGCCATATAGCACTCATTTGTGTGACTGCCCATTACAACAGTAGGTGTTCAAATTGTACATCAATGGACGGTTGTTATATACTGTATCTGGTAAACATGTATGGTGGAGAAAAGGAAAAAAATTGGAAGTAAGAATGAACAGAAAATAGACAGTAAGCCTAGACAACAGAAAATAACAATGTAGAAAACAAGTGCAGGAATCGAAAGAAGCAAAATTGGAAGAAATATTAAGAAAATGGAATTTTCAGAACAAAAACAATAAGCAGAAATGGAGGGAAAGGAAAACCATGTCCTGTTAATGATAAGGGATGAAGCAGAAACACACACACACACACACACACACACACACACACACACACGTGCGCGCGTGCGCATATATACAAATGCACACTGTCAGCACAACAATGACCATCTATGAGTGAATATATCTCCTAAAGTTTCTATAAGAAAATCATCAACAAGAAATTGCTCAAAGGTAAAGTAAGTGATGTACTTAAACTGATTGTGAATGGACTTGAAATAGTTGTCTGGACTCATATAGTGAATATAGTGCCACAAAACAAGCAGCTACAAAGCCTGCCACAAAACAAGCAGCTACAAAGCCAACAGAAGATCGATTCATCACCAACTGGTTGTTAACCATCAACTGTTGTGCATTGTGTGGTCAACTACCGGACATTGTTAATGTAAATCCAAAACAGCATTCGATTCAGCACAATCTCACAGGCAGTTATATGTTTACATATTCTGGACCTGAACAGTGTACGACTTGAAGTTGGGCACATGTTATCTACTATATATGATGTATGTGATCTATACAATTTATTTACTACCCCCTTATTTCTGCTGAATCAAGGTTATACAGAAGTATTTCATTATAAAATATGCAAACTGTTCTACTAAAGTCCAGGAAGATACCTTTTAGAAGTTCCCCTTTATCCAAAGCTTCAAACACTATTGTTATGAATTTTATTGGATTTAGCCTTGTGTTACTGATCTATTGTTTACAGGCAGTCCTTATTGTTTACCGTTTTGTGTTTTGAAGCATTTTGAAAATTTTACCAGCATGCATCATTACACCTTTTTGTATTTGAGATAAAATTGTATGAAGGCTGGGTCACTCCGTTTATCTTTCATAAAGCTGAGGTATTTGAGTTTTTCAGACAAATCTCTAACACCTTTTAGTCACCATTTTCTTTTCATTTGATATCCATTGGAATTTTATACTTTAGAAATTCTTCAAATTTTAATTTCAATAAAAATATAAAGCTCCTGAATTTATGTGTTTCTGAGTAATCTTCGTTCCATATCTGGTCAGATAACTGCATGGTAGACTTGTACCTTTTTTATGTTCTTTTAGTTTTATTAATGAATTTTCAGTTTTTAAAAATTCTGCGTGGGACAGTGGTAAACAAAGAAAGTTATAGCTGTGTAGCTTTATATTAGCTTTTCTACGTACTTCTACTTTAGTATGCTGAAAGGTCAGATATCCATCTCCTCCACTCTTTGTTTACACCTATACTCCTTAGTTTCCTTCACACATTTCTTCCAATAGAATCTTTCTCTCTTACTTTTATTCAGCTACTACATAGGGCAACAGTATCCCTGTAGATAACTAGGAAGAAATACTATTTTATAGTTGCTACAAAGATCTGGGATCAAATTTCTGCATACCAATGGGTAACATGCTTTTCAAGATTTTTTTATGCAATTTTCTCTTACTTTTGATTTACTGATTTCTATCTCAGAAGAAGATGTCTTACATGCATATACAAAGAAAAACATGAACATCACCTCTGCATCCTGCTAATAACTGCAAGAAAGTTAAAGCTGAGAGGGTTTCTATGGATGAATATCAAATGGGGGAAAATACACAGTATTTTGGTGGAGTTGGTTGGTTGATTTGGGGGAGGGGACCAAATAGCAAGGTCATCGGTCATTTTGGTAAATGGATTTTCATACAAATTTTGTTAGGACAGCTTGCCCATTTACAGTCATCTCAAAACTTAACCATGCCTTAGAAAGGAGATAAAGATTTGTTAGGACAATGGTATTTTGAGGATGAAATATGTTTCTCAAACAGCACTTTATGTTCTCATTTAACTCATTCAATTATCTGAAAAGTATATGTATTCAGTCATCGACATGTGCATAAACAAGGCTCCCCTCTCTCACTCTACCCAACATAACCGCATCCCATTTAGCATGTAGAACTGCTGTCGTGGCATTGTATATTCAGCTTGCACAATCTTTCTGTGACTGGTTTGATTTCTCGTTGGTCCTGTTAAATTACATCAGGAACCTTATATCTTTACTGAAATTAAAATTTGAGGAAGCATTTTCTAAAGTATAAAATTTTACTATAATGTAGGGCAATTCAATGAATACAGTATTACATGGGCAAAAAGAGAAGAAAAACAAACAATACTGTAAACAATATAAATGCGAGGTACACAATATTACATCCAAGGTTTCAAGAAAAATAACAATATTGCATACAACATAATCGCAAGATATATAGTATTACATACATTAGCATACAAATTACATCATTTACAACATAATACATATTTTACAATAGCTGAAACTCTACAAATTATTTTCAAATATATGCAGTGTGGTTTGTGAGGAATTGTTTTGGTTTACTCTTGAATGCATGAGAGTTGCCAATGTGCTTTTTTACATTCAGTGTGAGCATATTTTAAATTCTTATGCCAGCCTGGATAATTCCTTTTTGTGCTATATTGATAATTACTGAGACTTTGAAAAGCCTTTGCTTCTGCCTTGTGTCATGACTGTGAATATCACAGTTAATATGTAAATATTTTTTGTTGTTGTTTACAAATAATACCAATAAGTAGTTGTACATACTTGTGTCTGTCAATATCCCAAAGAGTTGCCTACAGGATGCCTGATCTGTAGCATCGCAGATCAAACTGACAGCTCATTTTTATATTTTTAAAAATGTTTCCACTTTTGCAGCATTTACCCAGATTATTATACCATACAAGATCAGAGAGTGTAAATATGACAACATTATTATTTCCCAGTCAATATATGGCAAAACAGTTCTTATTGAAAAGCATGCTGGGCTTAGTTTCTCGAGCAGATAATCAATATGGTCATTCCATCTTAATTTGTTATTCATCCATGTTCCTAGAAATCTTATACACTGATGGGAAAAAAATCACAACAACAAAAAATAATTGATGTAGAAAATGAAATTTTGGGAATACACTTGTCCAGGTAACATATTTAAGTGATTAACTTTGCGAGATTATAGGTTACAGTAGGCGTGAGGAAAGCCATTACAAATGTGAAAGGTTGATACATTAATGACCGTTGTAACCACCAGAATAGTGAATACAAGCATGCAAACATGCATATTTTGTGTCGTATAGGTGCCCGATGTCAGTTTTTGGGATGGAATTCCATGCCTGTTGCACATGGTCAGTCAATACAGCAATGGTTAATGCTGGTTATGGATGAAGCTAGAGTTGTCATCCAATGATGTCCCATATGTGCTCAATGGGAGACAGATCTGGTGATTGAGCAGGCCAAAGAAATGTGTCAACACTCTGTAGAGCATGGTGGGCTTTGACAGTGGTATGTGGAGTTAGAAAACACCACCTGGAATGCTGTACATCAGTAGAGCACAGTAGGTCATATCACCAGATAGATGTACAAATTTGCAGGGAGGGTGCATTGAATAAGCACGAGAGCACTCCTGTTGCTGTATGAAATCGCACCCCAGACTGTAATTTCAGATGTAGGTCCACAGTGTCTAGCATGCAGACAGGTTGGTTGCAAACCCTCAGCTGGATTCCTTCTAACCAATACATGGTCATCGTTGGCACTGAGGCAGAACCCGCTTTCATCAGAAAACAGAACAGAGCTCCACCCTGCCCTCCAATGAGTTCTTGCTTGACTACACTGAAGTTGGAAATGGCCATGGTTTAGGGTCAGTGGAATGCACACTACAGAGCATTTGGCTTGGAACTGTCCTTGAAGTAATGGACTTGTAACAATTTATTGTGTCACGGTGGTGCCAACTGCTGCTCGAAAGATACTTGTATCGTCAGCAAACATTACTATATTTACATTGTGAAAGCCAAACTGGAAGGTGTTAGGTGTTCATACAGCCTGTTGAATACTAGGCTCTCAAATATTTTTGAAAGAACTGGTAGCAGAGAGGTAGGATGATGGTTAGATATTACATGTCTCTCATGAACTTTGTGAACTGACATCACTGCAGCATGTTTTTACCTATAGAGAGATACCCCAGTTTTCATAGATTGCTTACATAAACAGTGTGGTATGTTGCTGATTAAGTCACCCTGTTGATATTCTACTACACCCAGAAAAGCTGGTGCTTTTTACGAATCTGATTATTTTTATAATTTAATTGGGCATTATGGGTTCAAAGTGCAGTGTTATTGCTGGTGTATGTTTGGGAAGAGTAAGTACATTGTTTTAAGGCTTCTGAGGGAGGCTGAATTTTCTGTGTTCCTATGTTTTCCATTACAGGGAGGAAAAATTTGTTCATGTCAGAGGCTGTCCTTTTCAGATTATTGAGGTTTGTCCCATTTTCTATGAACTGTGTTAGCCATGATATTCTGTTATTTTGTCCCTCTTTGTTTCAGAGTTTATGATTTTCATTGGAGTTTTCTTTTATTGTTTAATCTGTTAATTTACTGTGCACAATGCACGTTTTAGGCTGTCCTGATTACACAGTTTAAGATTTTATAGTATCTCTTATAGTGTATTTTCACTGCTTTTGTATGTACTGTTCCTCTTTCCTGGGTAAAATCCCCTTTTTCTGGAATGTGATGCCCTAATCCCAGATGTCATACAGTTCTATACAGTTCTTCTGCCTGCTTACATTTGATTTGTATTTGGGGCAAGGTGTGTGTGTGTGTGTGTGTGTGTGTGTGTGTGTGTGTGTGTGCCATCTTCATTTAATTCTTCTTATCAATAAAATCCTCATTGAGAATAATGTGTACTTCTATTGTTTTTTCCAGAAATCTACTGAAGTTCATCACTGATGCACCCCTTCTACAACATCTTATTATCATATCTTGGTCAGGACAGGCATATTTTCAGATTTTATCTTTGACAAGCAGTTATGGGATGGGATTTGTGAGATTCTTGTTACAAATTCCACGGAGTGATTTCTAGGATGCACTGCACAATTTTTTAACCACCAGCATTAAACTAACAAAATATCACTTTTAAACATATAAGCAGTCTTTTCTTCGGTGTTATCTGTGTACAGAACAAAAAAGTTATGGTGATTTGTACAGAGCAGATGCACATATAGTTGTTGATCAGATAAACCAAAGATCAGAACTGGGGCAGAATGCAGCAATCGAGATAGGACAACAATGGGTACCATATTAGAATACTAAGTTTGAGCATGGCATCAGAGAAAGCAAAATAAAGAATTGTAGTTTGGATGAAGATGGTTTTTGTTGTTTTGTGTGTTGCTGAAGAGCACTATAATTTACACTTTGATGTTCTGCACCACTCTTTCAAACTGGTACTGATAAAAAACTGGCATGTGAAGAATACTTTTTATTCATTTTATTCTTTGGTTTTTCGCCACTGACCATGTATTCAGAACTAAATTTGTACTTTGTATGTACACTTAACAAGCAATATAGATAACTGTTTTGTAGCTCATAATTAGTTACTAATTGCTACAAGTTGATTCTACATGTTTAAATTTTAGTATGGGCTTAAAGATTTGTTTTCTTTCCATTTCCCAATAAATGGACTTGCAATGCATGTTTGCCATATTCTTCAGTTTAAGTAGTGTCTTCTATTTTATTAATGCATCTAATGTCATGACTGTATTGCAGATATATTCTTAGGAGTTAATCACTTCTTGCACTGTTTTTCCTCAGTTGCTGAATGTCATTTTTAATACCATCGCAGTGACAATATCCACTATGTTAGGTGATGTTCAATGAACAAAAATATACAAGAGTTGGAACTTAAATAGTGGCAACAATTTATTCGCAACTGAAACAAAAGAGTTACATGTTTGCACCTGTTACTGTCCTTCAAAGTAGTCACCAGTGTTGTGTAGAATCTGTTGCCATCAATGTGGAAGGCATAGTATATCATTAGCAAGTCTGTTCAGTTGATGGTGCGAATGGAGAGCGGGCTACTGTACAATCTCTGGAATAGTTCTGAAGTGAATGCCACAAAGTGGCTCCTTCATCTTCAGAATCAAATCAAGGTCACAAGGACTTAAGTTGCATTACTGTTCATTTTTGGAGCATCACCTGCAACAAGCTTTGCGAATGAAGCGGAGACACTTTGTGTGAAACCCACCCACAATTTTGCACAACAACATGTGGGCACATACAGCACAAGCTGTGGCTGCTCTGTGTGGTCGATGGGACTGGGAAGTACTGTACCATCCACCACTTCGAGGCCTTGTGACTTTGGTTTGATTCCAAAGATGAAGGAACCACTTCATGGCATTCGCTTCAGAGCTGTTCTAGAGATTCAACAGGCAGCAGACCGCTCGATTGGCACCACCAACAGAACAGGCTCTGCGAATAGTATACTACGCCTTCCATATCACTGGCAACGGGTTCTACACAAAGCTTGCTATCAAACCTTGCAGATCCTCCTTACCACAGTGAAAACAACTTCAATCAGTTGAATATCTGATTATGAACTGGTCTGTAAATCATATTGGCTGAGACAATAATGGTATTTCTTTATAGTTTAGATGACTAACATAAAACTATTTATTTCTTAACAAAGTATGGATGAAACATGAAGTTCAAACCACACAAATGTTGTTTTTCTTTCATTGTTTATTGGAAGCACTTAAAAGTACATTTATTATGCCATAAAAATATTTTTTTTTAAACTGAAGCTAATAAACAGATCTAAATTAATAGACTATTTCATATAAACAAGATGGACACAAATCTTATGCATGCATATGCACTGCTGCCAATGTGTGGCATACTATCGTAAAATGTACTGTACTTTTATTCATCATGATGACAGATTAGTCCATTGAAATAATGGGAAGGCACTTTGTCAGCTTTTTGAATTGTTTTAACTTGAAGTTTTCTGTGATACGTTTGCTAAAGGGAATCTAAGCTGAAAAACTATATTTTTCTATCTGTCTACATCAGGTTGTGGAATTTGATAATTTCATACTTCGCTTGAGAACAACAGGTTTGAAAGTTTTTGGAGAATTCTTGGTAGATACTTTATTAGTTGCAAAGTGTCTGGAAACAAATGGTGCAGAAATGTTTACTTGTAGTGGGTTAACTTCCAACGGTAGCTGATTTTCAGAATTTGCTTGGGGATTTATGTTCTTGTTATCCGAAAAGGAATGAACTACAGACTTCTGTTTTGTAGGGTGCAAACGGTGATTCATTGTACCTTTCTTCTTCTCTTGCATTTCTCTCCTATTTAGCGATTCTGTATTGGACTTTTTTTGTTTATCAGCTTGAGTGTTTTGGAATTTTATTGCAATTTGTGAGTTGTACAGTGTTGCTGGGTGTGTCATTTTGAGCCCGCTAACGTTTCGATTTGTTTCTTGTATCTTTAATTTTGTACCGCTGTATGATAATCCTGGTGATCTCTTCGCTGAAGATCTTTGTAATACAGTTTGCATTTTTGGCGTACTGACTGAGGGAGTTGACTGGGGCATTGTTAATACTACACTCTGTTCACATGTTTCTGTCTCTATGTTTTCAAATTCTTCATTCATTTCATATACTGCGTCCTTGAAACGCTGCAGCTCGGTGAGCTCATACGTAATTTTATCCACTTCACAGAGCATTTGAGTGAAGTTACTGTAAAGAAGTTTATTGTCTATGCCTAAGATATCCATATTTTCCTCTTTTCTTACCTCGGAAATCACATTCATCATGTTGACTGCTTCCTTTGATGTATGGCTTACAGCCCCTTTGCATGCATCTGCAGCTGGTGCTATATTTGTTGGTATTTCAACAACCTTTTGCTGTAATTTTCCGTTGTCACCGAACTGTTTTACGTGGTGAGATGGAGGTATTTTGTGCCCCCTATTCGTTTCGGTCACCTCATTTTTGAACGAAGACTGCCGCTGTTGGAAAAGCTCCGTAGGCGTTAATGTTGTACTCTGCGTTCCAGCTATATTTTGACGGTACTTGGAAACACATAGCTCTATATTGGAGGGTATTTTCCTTGGAAGTTGTTCTGTTGTCATCGTACGCGTCGTCTTGTCAACATGCGCGATTTGATTGCGATTTCTGTTTTTGTCGTTAGATTTACGCATGTCAGTAAACCACTGACTATTGTATAGTGACCGAAGAGACTCTAGTTCACTGTTTATATCCTTCAGTGCCTCCGCAAATGCTTTTTCATCATATATATTCGATTGCCTCAGTTCTCCAGGTTCTTGTGAAAAAAATTCGTGGGCACTAAGAATGTTTGCTTTTGCTGCTTCCACATTTTCACATTCTACTACTGAACAGTTATTTTCTGATAGAGTTCGGTACAGTTGTAACTTTCTAGACGCAATCCTATCGTTGCTAGCGGCGGTGATCTTTGACCATGCTCTTGACCGCGGAGTTTGTAACGACATTGCGGTTTGAGGGCTCATTCGGGTAATTTCGTACATAAAAACGGCTCACACGCAACACACCACACACTTCTCATTGACTGTTACTGCATCTGACACCGAAGAAAAATCGAATGGTTTATCTGTAGACACAACTAAAAATTCGTAACATTCACAAAGTGGTACATTATCTCTCAGTAGTTGATTTTATGGTCTATTGTACATATTACCCATTCCGAGAACTCCACATCACCTGCTTCCAGAGAACATCTATCGTTGAGGCAGTGATATGTATACGGTATTACCCACAGAGCTAATGTAACTGCGATATGATTCGTCTGTGGAAAGTTTAGAATGTTATCAGCCGGCAGTATATTTTGAAACAATTGGCGTTGTCAGTAAGGAGCTGAATCAATCACAGAATTTGCAGTGAAAGTTTTACGATGCAGTTATGATCATGAATAATGAAACAGAATTCCAAATTCTATTAATACAGAACAAAACAAATATGGAAAGAATAATATGAATATTTAGTTTCAGTGAACCGGTGAAAAAAGAGAAATCTGAATTGGACTATTTACCGATTTCCGTGTTTCATATTTCTTTTCCAATAAAATGTTTTTGAGGAACTGTTTGTTTGCATTTGTTCACACTAAATGTTGCGTGACGGAAGTTGGGACAGATTCCCGTCGGGGCTTATTGCCCTTAACTGGTGACCAAATTTTCTCTCTAACAAATTAAATTTTTGAGTCGGTAAATAACAAAGTGTCACCTATTGGAATTTTCTGTGACTTTTCAAACGCCTTTGACCTTGTAGACCACAACACAGTCTTAGGGAAGGCTAGTTTTTACGGTGTGAATGGTAGCACTGGTAGATTCTAGCACTCCTCTACTCATTTTATCTAATGGTTTTTGTCTGTAATAACCATTCTCTCTTTACATCTAATAGTGCATGCCATGACCACAACACAAGGTTTAAAATGATTTACATAGGGATCTAAAACATCTAAGTCTTGCACAAAAAGGTTTCCACTGTTCTGCCATAAAAGTTTTCAGTTCTCTTTTGTCAGACATTAAAGCTCACATTAATGACCCACCTGGATTTAAATCTTAAGAAAATGTCTTATGAATAATTCATTTTACTCTGTTGATGAATATATGAAGATTAACCAGTGGTTAATTTTTGTAAACTAGTATTGTCATTTGTATTTACATGTTGAGACTTTGTTTCTGATTGCTGGCCATTATTTGTCTTCCGGGTATGTGACAGTCAGTGTGTATATATTTATTTCTGTACCTTAAGATGTTCTCAATAATGAACATTACTTTATTATGCACTGTTTATTGTATCTATATAATAACGTAAACTCCATTCCACATCCTTGTGATTCATGAATTAAAAATAAAAAATAAATAAAAGTTAATCCCCTGTGTGAAGTTGGTTCTGACTACGGGTTACAGGAGAATATCCCAACATATTCCCTGAACATTAGTTCTGGAAATGCCTTAAGTACATTTTCAGAGATTAGGTCAACACATCTTTCTTCGAGTGCGTGGCAATTTAATTTTTCAGAATTTCTGTATCCTCATGTTTGAGTCGCTTAAACCAAAGTGTTTTACTTATACATGCACTTTGTAAACTGTGAAATCTATCTCTGCAAATTGATAATCCCAGGTATTAGACAACATGACTCTCTACAATTGTGATTAACTATGATTCATCATATAAGCAAAGTTTAATTCTCTTTTTATGTTTCACAGAGTGTACACAAACAGCTATAGCTATAGGTGCAGGATGATTTAGAGGGATCGTCAGTATTTATCAGATCCTTTTGATTTATTACATACTTCAGGAGTAGGCCTACATCAGACATAAAACTTAGGGTGTCTGTGACGATCTAAAAATGAGATGTGAAATGTAGATAATTTGAGTTAAAATACATTAAAAAAGAAGAACATCATAAGGAATTGATTTTCCAAATAGGATGGAAATCTGTAGCTGTGATGTACATGTAAAGGCACATTTTCAGCCTAGAATCTCATTGACAGGAGTAGAATTGTCAAATTGTCTCTGGTGATAATTCCTGCTTACAATCAAGTCCTGGTTACAACCAAAAACGTTTCTGGAGACCCCCTGGGCAGTGGTGGGATATCAGCCTGACTGTCTCCCACCATATGGCCCTATAAGCAGGGTGATACTCTGGGATGCCATATCTTTCCATAGCATGACTCCTTTGGTTGTCATCCACAGGACCCTTACAACACAGTGGTGTGTTGATGATCCTCTGTGCCCCATTTTGTTACCATTAATGGCAAGACATCCAAGGCATACATTCAACAAGATAATACTCATACTCATATGGCGAGAGTTTCTAGTGGTTGTCTTCGTACTTGCAAAAACCTACCTTGGCCAGCAAGGTCGCTGGATCTCTCCCCAATTGAGAACCGAGGAGCAATTTTGGCAGGGACCTCCAACCTGCTCAGGATTTTGATGATCTAATGTGCCAGTTGGACGAATATAGTACGATGTGTCTCAAGAGGATATACAACAACTTTATCAACCAATGCCAAGCTGAACAACTGCTTCCATAATAGTCAGAGACGGACTAGTGAATTACTGACTTGCTCAGTTTGTGAACCTCTCTGTTTTGAATAAATCATCCAATTTTTCTGAAATCGTTATCATCTGTTTGTCTATATGTTTGCCTGTACATATATATATCACATCTACTAAATTACCCTCATCAGCCAGAACATTGTGACCCCTGACCTAGTATCAATATAAACCTGTCCAAGTGGTAGTAGCGGAGTGACTGCTAGTCGACACACATATGGTGCATGTAGTGTCAGAGTGCTTGCCGTTCATGTGTAGAATGGGGAAGGTGCGCGATCTATCTGAGTTTGTCCTGGGGCATACTGTGATGGCCCGGAAGCTTGCCTTGAGCATTTCAGAAACTGTACGACTTGTCAGGTGTTCAAGGAGTGCTATGGTGGGTGACTTCAACACATGGCAAAACTACGACCAGGCATGGGGTTGGGTGGTCACATCTCGTTACAAATGTCGGTCATTGTAGGCTAGGCAGACTGGTAAAACAGGTCAGGTGGCAGATGTGGTAGAACTAACATCAGACTTTAAGGCTGGGCAGAGTACAAGTGTGTCTGAAAAAACAGTGCACTGAGCAGCCCTAATGACATGCCTCTGCAGCTGACGACCATGCATGTGCCAACATTAAGACCATGACATTGGCAACTATGACTGAGATGGGTACATGACCATCAGTACTGGATGTTGGTACAGTGGCGAAGTGTTCCTTGGTCTCTGGATCCTGATACCTTCTCCATCATGCCAACAGGAGGACACGAATCTGTCATCCTCCAGGGGAACAGCTCCTTGACACCTATACTGCAGGACAGAGACAAGCTCCATTATGATCTGGGCAACATTCATGTGAGCATCCATGGGTCCAGTGGAGTGTGTGCAAGGCACCATGATGGCCAAGGAGTATCATACATTTGTTGTTGTAATACCACATTCACCCCTTCATGACGATCATGTTTGGTAGTGCACCATGTCACAAGGTCAGGAGGGTGATGGAGTGGTTTGAGGAACACAGTGGTGAGTTCCAATTGACGGCCCCTCTCCCCTCCCGCTAGCTCTCCAGATCTGAACCCAATCGAACACATCTGGGGTGTGACTGAATGTGGTATTGGAGCTCATTGCCCCCTTCCCTGGTATTTACGAGAATTAGGTGACTTGTGTGTGCAGATGTAGTGCTAACTTCCTTCAACGATCTACCAGGGCCTAATTGCTTCCATGCCACAATGTGTCTCTGCTGTTATCTGTGCCGAAGGTGGAAACAGTGGCTGTTAGTTAGGTGGTTATAATGTTCTGGCTGATCACTGTACGTCCCATCCAGATAATTCCTTTGAGGTGAGTCATTTTTTTGTCTTGGGTGTGTATTGAACAGACTGTAATGAAGTTATTACAGGTTATGATTATATTATAGTTTTATTTATTGAATAAAAAGAAGTTATTTAAAACACAAGAACACAGAACATTTGCAACTAACAGCAGTAACAAAATTGAAAAAGGGTATCATATGCAATGGAATAAAGGACTTAGTATTAGTCAGAAATGCCAAAGAGAAAAATGCGTCAAACACTTGGCAAAAGCACTACACCCATAGAATTTCTACTCTGACTAAAACTATAGAGATATTTGTACTTATATCTAGAACATACATTCATACAGTCTTGAAAGCAATGAAACTTTATGTCTATGTGTTTAGTCCTATTGTGGTGTTCACTGTTTTTCATTCCTAACTGCAATGCATTCAGGTTGTCCATAAAAAGTTGTCTTGGTAGCTACAGGTTTTGCCCACAAAATGTTGACTTGGTTACTTCATGTTGACACCAAGCTCCCATTAAGAACATGATTTCAGCAACTGTATTGGATGCTACAATGTGTCTGCTTCTGTTGTAAATGTGGTAATACATTTTTGCCAGGTCCACTGGGCAATACAGGGAGAGTTTAATTAAAGTTCCATTTTTAAAATGCTGTAAAAAAAGTGCTACCCAGAATGAGGACAAATTTAAACAGAATATTATCGAAAAGAGGTGAAATGTTATGGGAGAAAAAAAAAAGTAACAAAAATTTTCCCAATACATCAATACATGGCACTATAAGCTTCATAATGTAAATGGGTTCCGCTACAAATGGCAGATGAATTTCAATACAACGACTGTGGTGTGAGTTACACAGTAACCAACCATACTGTACAATGTGGGTGACCATATAAGCTCGGCAATCAGCAGTTGTTGCACTGTTTGTTAGGTAAACCAATCCACCACAGAAGGTCATACTACATCAAATGTGAAAAATCTGTTTTTAATTGTCCTGAGACCAAAGCTCACATAAAGAGAATGACGTCGGTTTTTAATTGTCCTGAGTCCAAAAACACTATAAAGCAAAATGAAATCAGTTTTTAACTGTCATGAGACTGGCGCAAGAAATGTTCCACACAATGTCCACCCTTCTCTGCAACAAACAGCATGTTCCACAAGACATCTAAGAGTTTTAGGTGTCATGTTCAGAATGTGTTGTGCAATACCTGCTTTTAATTTGGCTATGTTTGTAATTAGAGCATTGAACACAGCATATTCCAGATAACTCCAAAAACAGAATCCACATGAATTGAGATAAGATGATCTGGATGGCCAGGCTGTAGGGAAATGACGGCTGATGAATCTAGCATTTCGAAAGTGCCTCTGCAGCAGCTGCTTCACTGGCTGGTCAATGTGCAGAGGAGCACCAAAAGATGATCCTAGCAAAACATCCACACTGTTGAAGGGTTTGAATGACACTGGTGTGCAAAAGGCTCTCATAGCATTAACCAGCGACTGTACAGAAAAAAGGACTTGCTTTGAAAAAATATGGTCCTAGATAAATGATGCCGTCAGCCTGCAACGTGCAGCATTGCAGAATGAAGCATGACTGTTTTATGTATGAGCGGAGTTTCTGTTGCCTATATTCTTCAATTCTGTGTATTGACATGTACTTGGAGATGGAAATGGGCTTCATCTGATCACAAAATGTTCTATGGTCATTCATTGCCCACTTCCAAGCAAGCAAGAAATTCTAGAGCAAATGTTTGTCTTACTGGCAGGTCAGCATCAAGCAACATCTGAACTTGGGTAATTTCGTATGGATAGCAAAGCAGGATGTTCTGTAGAATTTATGCACTGTGCTCAGATGCATGTCAAAAGTTCAGGCAATTCCTTGTGCACTGCATGTTTGTACACCACTGCTCTATCCCTCTTGCAACGCTGTTGCCATGGATCAATTGTTTTCTTTCCTCTGCCACATTCCACTTCGAAAGAACTTGTCTTTTCAAATTTTGTAATCATTTTCCCTGGACCCTTGGCAGACATGGGACCAATGCCTTTTCTCATACTGTTGCGTATGAACTTCTGCAGAGCTGCTGGCGCACTGTCACCAGCAGCCCAGCAGATAGTCATGCCGAGCATCTCAGATGCAAACTGAGGAACATGCATGTAATCTGGGTCTTTTATTTTGTTTTTTATTTTATTTATTTATTTATTTATTTTGCATAATCTGCCATTTACAGTGCCATCTAGGGGTAAAATTTTCTTTAATTCTTTTTGATTTCTATAACATTTTCCCCTTCTTTGAAAATATTCCATTCAAATTTGATGTCATTTGTAACAGTGGCTCTATTTTTACAGTGTTTTGAAACTGGAACTATAATTATAATCACTGTGTATACTGTATGGCCCATTGTTGAATGACAAGTATCATTATCTTCAGCAAAATGAGCATCCTATGCTGCTTGAAGTTTATGATTACTACCACTGTACTTAATACTTGTGTTTCTTATACCTTGAAGATGTTTTAGTATGTGTTTAATAACTGTCTAGGGTTGGACTTACTTGACTAGCAGAAAACCATGTATGAAGTATTCCAACTGTGGCATCAAACATCAACCATCTACAGCTTCACATTTTCCATGGATTTCGTATCGTCATTAGCTGGGCACTGTCCCAAATGCAGTTTAAATTCCAATCAGCAGGTGTTACATAGGACTTACAGTTGTTCATGCTGAATTTGCGTAAGATATGTCATACAGCCCTCTTGGGTAATGAACTGTTCTTTACTTTTACAGTTTTTATTTGATTTCCAGTCATACAAAGTAACTGGGATCATCAATCACAATATCAATATTCCTCAAGTACTTTATTTATGTAGATTGATTCTTTCAAAGAAGAAAATAGCAACCAGCCGTTATTGATAATGCTATTTATTTATATATATCACACTGTAAATGATTTGTATTCAGATGTCTGTTCACAAGATGCAGATTTGTTCATGTGCATTTTGTAAACAGCCATCTGAAGATGAACCTATCAGTTCAAAACCAGTTACGATACTTTTACGTAAATAAATAGCATTATCAATAGTGGATGGTTGCCATCTTCTTCTCTGAAAGAATCAACCAACATTTTGTCACTTTTTGACAAACTAGTATTTTATTTATGAGGCACATTGTACTAAGTCTAGTTCAGAAGGAAGTAGAGTGGATACTACAACATGCACACAAATTATGGGTAATAATAAAAACTTAGACATGGTAAATACTCAATTTGGAAACAAATAGTGTTCACACAGATGACATGAAACTAATGTTATTCCTGACACTTATAACATTTAGCACTTCTAAGCTTTTCAGCTATCAATTAAAAAGTTGGCACTTCATTACAGAATGATAGATTCATTTCGGAATCTAATTGTCTTCAACATGACTTAGTGTAACTGTTTTAGTCACATGCAGATCTACTATGAAGATACTGTACTGTTGTCATAAGCAATGATGACAATTGATTGCTGGTTACATAGGAAAGAGCTGAGCAGCACTGTGCTTGGACATAAATAACTTCCTGGCTGTGGTGGTGTAAGGTGTGTGTCTATGCCTACATCTTCGATTTGTTGCTGCATTTGGCAGCAAGTGTCTTTACTTTTGGAGTCCATCTTGAGCTACCAACTTTTGCTTGGGACCTTGTTCTGGAGATAATAACACAATTTATATCTGCAGTTGACTTAGAATTAGGCCATCATCAAGAAAAATAGCTGAAAGCAGTTCTTAGCCAATCAACTTGAGCACGAAACACACAGTTATCTGAAGAAAGCTGTTTGAAATCAAAAGACTTAGTAAAGTGAACAAATTTTTGATTCCAACATTGTGGAGACTGCTTCAGCCCGTAAAGGCATTCTTTATTTTTCACACTAAATTTGCCTCGTCACTGGTGAAATTTTCAGGCTGCATCATGTAAGTATATTCTTGCCAGTCAACACTGAAAAAGACAGTTTTTATATCAAATTGCTTCACGTCCATATTACATACTCCAGCCAAATTCAAAAGAATACTAACTGATAAATCACCAACAGCAGGTGAAAAACTTTCACCATAACCAGATTTGAGTTTCTGGGAACATCCTTTTGCAGATAGTTTACATTTAATTTTGTAAATCCACTTACAGTTGAGGGGATCAGAAGCAAAAGGGTACAAGTCACTTTTCCACAAAAATGAGATAAGTGCAGCAAAAGCATGGTAAGGTATGTAAAATTGTTGTGGCAAAGCTATACAAGTGAAATCTCACTCTGTGCTGCTCCATTGAATATGAGAAGGAAATTAGATGTCAAGAAACACTTACATTCATGTAGGGTTATATTAATGTTTTGTGTTGTGTATTATCTGAATAATCTTTTTATGATATATGAGAAGAGGGAAGTGAATTAGGTGACACGAAATATTTTCAATAATGGGATAATACATTAAACAGTATCCTTCCTTATTTTGTTTCTCCATTTTTAACCACAATGTAACATTACAGAAATGTTTTGTTATATCTATAAACAGCAGTTTTATGATAAGTGAATTAATTATAGCCAATAATAAAGCATTACAAAAGAAAATAAAAGACATTCTTCCCAATTCGCCATATGCTGAAAGCAAAGGGATTCAAACTTTTACGAATTACGGTATAAAACTGATCATTTATTTTAACCTGTCATTCCAACATGCAAACAGAAAACTCTACAAAGTATCTTTATGTCTAATATATACACAAAAATTGGAAATTCCATTTTGATATTTCAGGAGGATTTTGGGACCTTATGAACCTTAACTCCAGTTTTCTCGAAACACTACGAAGTGTACTTATACCTCTTTGCTTCTGACCCCTTCAATTGACAGGTTGCCAAACTGGAGGTAATCCCAGATATTGTTTAGAGCCATTGAGGGCATTTCATCTTTTATTGCTTTGTACCACTACTCAGTGACTTGTAGACCTCATCACCTCTTTGAAGGGCAAAGTTCATCATACTTTCTAAAATTCATTCCTAGTTGAGCAACCTCCTCAGTAACAAAGGATCCTTGGTTCTTAGCTCCATTTTCAACAGGTTATTGAACTTCATGTCCTTCTGCATCTGCAGGAAAGCTGTATTCACATGAAGTGTTGTTGGTACTGATTTCTGTAGGATAATCTGCCGTATTTTCATTGAAGATCACTTAGTGTGAAACAGTTATTTTTTTGTTATAGGATCGTACATCCTATAGTTGTTGTGGTAACCACTGTGACCAACCATGACCATTTTCTTTGATTTCATTTGAAACCTGGATGGAAACTGTATGAGAGTATGCATGAAGCATCTGGCTCCAGCTCTGCTCATATGCTTCAGTGATTTTTCCTTCCCAAACCATTTCTCATAAGGCACCTTATTGCATTTACATTAAATGAATTCACAGTTGCGAATGAGGACAACCATCAGCTGTAGAATGGAATGACAACAATGAAAATTTGTGCCGGACTGTCACTCAAACCTGGATTTCCTGCTTATCGCTAGTGGTTGCTTTACCATTTGGCTATCCATGCACTACTCATGGCCAGACCCAAACTACCATATGTTGTCAACCATGTGTCTGTGGCCTGTACTCGTACATCCACTATGTATATTCCCGTACAGGTCAGATGTTGTACTTGAAAGTCACTTTCCCAGTTTTGGCAGATAAATACGATATTGCAATACCCATGTTATTGTGAATCGATGCAGGCACTGCAGCGACTACAGCTAGTATGTAATACATTAAATGAATTTGCAATTGCAAATGAGGACAACCATCAGCTGCCAATACTGGAGAAGCGACTTTTAAGTACAACATCTGACCTGTACGGGAATATATGTAATGGATGTATGAGTATGGGTTGCAGACGCATAGTTAACAACATATGGAAGTTTGGGTCTGGCTGGAGTCATGCATGGATAACCAAATGGTAAGGTGACCATTAGCAATAAGTGGGAAATCTGGGTTCGAGTCCTGGTCCAGTACAGATTTTAATTGTTGTCATTTCATTCTACAGCTGATGGTTGTCCTCATTCACAATTACAAATTCGTTTAATGTATTACATAATGGCTGTAGTCACCACGGTGCCTGCATCTATTCACAATAATGCAGGCACTGCAATATCATATTATTATATATACACTAAGATGGTATCTGTTCTTTCGGTCATGTCCGATGGAGAGAGCACCTGCCATGTAAGCAGGAGATCCCGGGTTCAAGTCCCGGTCAGGGCACACATTTTCATCTGTCCCCGTTGACATATGTCAACGCCTGTAAGCAGCGAAGGGTGTTCTTTAATTGTAATTTCATTGTATTATTACTTTTAGGCTTTCATGGACAGTGATATAATGTTTAGACTGCCATATTGACAGCTTCTGCTCAAAGTGTCTCTGGAAGGCAAGAATCAAAAAGCACTGTGCAGTCTGTTTCCAATATGGATCTGATTTCACATTCAGCTTTACCATTCTGCTCTGGCATATATGGTGAGCCGGTTTCATAAATGATACCAGTCTCCTTGAAATTATTGTGAAGTTGAGCATTAAGAAATTCTGTCCCATGGTCAGTACTAATGACTTTAAGCTTGTTTCATGAATGGTTTTCCATCAACTGTTGAAACTCTATTAACACAGAAGCAGCATTACTTTTATCCTCGAGAAAATGTACAAATCCTTGTAAAGTACAATTACCTCTATAAACACTGAAGTCCATCTAATGATGTGTGTGGCATCTTTTCACATACATCAGCATGAATAAATTCTCCTGGACCACAGGCAAGTCTGCAAATTCAATCTCACTGCCTTCTTGTTCTGTTTACCATACAAAAAGATTTACAAAAGAATTTGCTTAAGATTATTTTTAAATTTGGAATTTGATGTCTGCTGTTTTCAGTCTTATTGCAATATATGAGCCAATTGTTTCCATCATCATCATGATGAGGGACTGTCTGTTGTGAAACTGCAAAGGCACTCACTTTTGTTCCAGAGGACAGCATCTGTTTGGCAAGATTACGTCTTGGAGATGGTACATGCTGAGGTACAATTCTCTATGTACACTCCTGGAAATGGAAAAAAGAACACATTGACACCGGTGTGTCAGACCCACCATACTTGCTCCGGACACTGCGAGAGGGCTGTACAAGCAATGATCACACGCACGGCACAGCGGACACACCAGGAACCGCGGTGTTGGCCGTCGAATGGCGCTAGCTGCGCAGCATTTGTGCACCGCCGCCGTCAGTGTCAGCCAGTTTGCCGTGGCATACGGAGCTCCATCGCAGTCTTTAACACTGGTAGCATGCCGCGACAGCGTGGACGTGAACCGTATGTGCAGTTGACGGACTTTGAGCGAGGGCGTATAGTGGGCATGCGGGAGGCCGGGTGGACGTACCGCCGAATTGCTCAACACGTGGGGCGTGAGGTCTCCACAGTACATCGATGTTGTCGCCAGTGGTCGGCGGAAGGTGCACGTGCCCGTCGACCTGGGACCGGACCGCAGCGACGCACGGATGCACGCCAAGACCGTAGGATCCTACGCAGTGCCGTAGGGGACCGCACCACCACTTCCCAGCAAATTAGGGACACTGTTGCTCCTGGGGTATCGGCGAGGACCATTCGCAACCGTCTCCATGAAGCTGGGCTACGGTCCCGCACACCGTTAGGCCATCTTCCGCTCACGCCCCAACATCGTGCAGCCCGCCTCCAGTGGGGTCGCGACAGGCGTGAATGGAGGGACGAATGGAGACGTGTCGTCTTCAGTGATGAGAGTCGCTTCTGCCTTGGTGCCAATGATGGTCGTATGCGTGTTTGGCGCCATGCAGGTGAGCGCCACAATCAGGACTGCATACGACCGAGGCACACAGGGCCAACACCCGGCATCATGGTGTGGGGAGCGATCTCCTACACTGGCCGTACACCACTGGTGATCGTCGAGGGGACACTGAATAGTGCACGGTACATCCAAACCGTCATCGAACCCATCGTTCTACCATTCCTAGACCGGCAAGGGAACTTGCTGTTGCAACAGGACAATGCACGTCCGCATGTATCCCGTGCCACCCAACGTGCTCTAGAAGGTGTAAGTCAACTACCCTGGCCAGCAAGATCTCCGGATCTGTCCCCCATTGAGCATGTTTGGGACTGGATGAAGCGTCGTCTCATGCGGTCTGCACGTCCAGCACGAACGCTGGTCCAACTGAGGCGCCAGGTGGAAATGGCATGGCAAGCCGTTCCACAGGACTACATCTAGCATCTCTACGATCGTCTCCATGGGAGAATAGCAGCCTGCATTGCTGCGAAAGGTGGATATACACTGTACTAGTGCCGACATTGTGCATGCTCTGTTGCCTGTGTCTATGTGCCTGTGGTTCTGTCAGTGTGATCATGTGATGTATCTGACCCCAGGAATGTGTCAATAAAGTTTCCCCTTCCTGGGACAATGAATTCACGGTGTTCTTCTTTCAATTTCCAGGAGTGTACATAGATAACAATTGTGCTCACTGTCCTGCATTTGCTTGCAGCCAACTACACCACTCTTTCTTTATCAGCTGCATACATCCCTGCTTTCCTAAGTGTATCACTGATGTCTCTACTAGAGTTGTTATCACAAAGTCTAATTTCTGCTGCTTTCTGAAACACAGGGCCCCAATCAGTGCATGAATTCTGATGCTATAGAATGGAAGTGATTTCTCACTCCAAATGCCTTTTTTAAATCCAGGAAGAGCTCAGTCAACTGTTTCCATTTTTTCTTGTAATCAAGTGGATCTAAGTTATTGTCCAGAGAGACGCATGACAAATACTACAAACTTAGGCTTTTGAAAACCATGTTGAGCATTGGAAAAAAATATTAATCTTTCCAGAATTGAAATGGTTGGTGGAAAGGAGTGGTAACTGTAAATTTAAAAAGAATTAGTGTGAACTCATTACCTGTTGTGATTACAAATGCAGAATGTGATGGTAATAGATAACTCCATTTGCAGTGCTAGAAGGATCTGTCTGCTATATTTAATTTAATTGCAAAAAAGCTGTCACACTGGAAAGTGGAAAAATGGCATAATAAAACAAGAAATATGCAGAAAGGAAGCCCTCCTGAAAATGATTTGGAATAACACTAGTGCAGATCTGAAAATATCAGTTGACATTGATACACACGCATACTATGAATGTAACAACTCATAACTAGAGCAGTCAACAGACTTACAATCAAACTGAAAATGTGCCTTTTAATTGGACATGATCACATACAGCTGTCCACCCAAGTGTAAGACCACAGCCAAACTGTGGTCAAGAGCAAAGTTTGTCATCCACTGGTAGAACGTGCTGCTCAGTAAAACATGCTCAACTTCATTGGCTGCTTCATAACCCATGTCATTTGCATCCCCTTCCCCTCAATAACAACTTCTCCTAATTAGTTAGATAGGTTTTGTTCTTAGAACACATCCTTCAATCCTGGCATCAGTGTCTGCTAGCTCCTTTCCCTCATTTATCTCCAACCCTGTTCCCATGCTCCCTTTTTCACACTACTGCTCTACATTCACATTTTTCTCTCTGCCACCTTTCCCTGCCTCTGATATGTCTAGCCCATCATTACACCCCTTTCAACCCACTCATCACATTATTACATGCTGCATGCAGCTGCCTGTCTGTGCCAGGATGGGCCACATTCTTATCCCACATTCTTGTTGTCTTTCCGTCCACCTGTTGCATCACCTCCCTGTGTCCTGGATCCTCTCACTCACACTACGTGACACAGATGCATGCCAACACCAAGAAAATGTAGTTGACCTGGCAAATGTAACTGTGTATGTATGTGTTTTCTTTCTTCTTTTACTTAGCTTTGAAGAAAGCTGTTGTTCAAAATTTGGTTTAGGTGTCTGTCAATCATTTAACTGTATGTTCAGTGGTTAACTTTACATCTGCATCCACATCTGTATTCTGCAAATCACTGTGAGGTGCACTGTATGGAGCAAACAAAGAATGAGTCTTTAACTGCCTCCCTACATGCAGTAATTATTCTAGTGTTATCCTCACAATCCCTATGTGAGTGATACATAAGAGTTTTGGTATTTTCCTGGAGTCATCACTTAAAGCTGGTTCCTGCAATTTTGTTAACAGACTTTCTGGAGATAGTTTACATCTATCTTCAAGAGTCTTCCAGTTCAGTTCCTTCAGTATCTCTGTGACATTCTTCCAAGAGTCAAACAAACCTATGACTATTTGTGTTGCCCTTTCTGTATACATTCAATATCCCCCGATAGTCCTATTTGGTATGGGTCTCACACGCTTGAGCAGTACTCTAGGATGGGTCGCATGAGTGATTTGTAAGACTGATTGCTCTTCCCCAGTATTCTACCAATAAGCCAAAGTCTTCCACCTGCTTTATACACAACTGAGCCTAAGTGATCATTCCATTTCATACTCCTCTAAGTGTTGCACTGAGGTATTTGTAACAGTTGGCTGATTCCAACAGTGACTCACTGATATTATAGCCATAGGATACGATGCTTTTTTCATTTCTGAAGTGACAATTTTACATTTCTGAACATTTAAAACAAGTTTCTAATCTTTTATTCACTTTGAAATCTTACCAAGATCTTACTGAATATTAGTGCAGTTTCTTTCATATAATACGTCATTATAGGTAACTGCATCATCTTCACAAAGCCCGATGTTACTATTAATAATGTGTGCAAGGCTGAAGGATGGGTCCCAACACACTTCCCTGGAGCACATCTGATGTTATTTCTACACCTAACTCTCCATCCAAGATAACACAATGCGCATTCTCCCTACCAAAAAGTTCTCATTCCAGTTACAAATTTCACTTCACACCCCATATGACTGCACTTTTGACAATAAGCATAGGTGTGGTACTGAGTCAAATGCTTTTTGGAAATACTGCATCTATGTGACTGCCTTGATCCCATGCTGGTTGGCACTGAGGAGAGCATTCTGTTCAATGTACCTCATCATGTTTGAGCTGAGAATATGTTCTGCAAGAGGTGACTATTGGAAGGGCATCAGTAGAGTTGGTTCCGTGTCAGGAGACGTTCTCCCAGTTCACTCCATGCCAGTTTTCCTCTGAAGGATAGTAGTGACCTGTGGTCCTTGGTAGGCACAGTGAAAGAAGATTCAGAATTAGTTATTTATTTCCATAAAAAATAAGTGGCATATTGACTAATGATTAGCATCATCTGTCAATGCCTGCTCAGGAATCACATCATGTGGCATTCAGCCCGCTCAAGGCAGCTGACACCGGGGCTTCACTGCTTGCAGTGACCCCAGCACTGGCTGTACCATGACACCTTGGCAGTGAGTGATGGCATCATGCATATTGAACTTGGAGACGATGACTTGAGGAGAAGGTACTCTGTCCTCCCCTCCCCTCCTGTCCCCCCCTGCTCATCACTCTTCTTCGTCATCCGTCGTATCCCGATGATAGTTGCGTGTAGCCATGAAGTTCGACGATATTGGCCTGCCATCAAGGCAGGCTCTGTTCAGTCTGCCAGATTGTTAGGAATGCTTGTGTCCTGATCCTTGTGGGAACGGGAGACTTCCAGGTCCGCCCACCTGCGACAGAGGCAGACTGTGGTGTTGAACTCTGTGACTGTTGACTATGGCAAGGAAGCCGTCTCTCCCAGTGGCAGATGTTGTTGTCCATATCTTGCAGGAAATCTACAACAGACTTGTGCCAAATGGTACTTCACTGCAATTAGGTTGCAGCGAATAATGATATTATGGTGAAATAATAACATTTAACACCACTTTATCGTAATGACATGTCGACTAATCATAAAATCCGTGGTAAGTGCCACAACTGCTGTTTTGAGGAAATAGCAAAAAACTTCCAAAAAGCATTCCTTATTTTTTATAGCCTAAACAAGTGAAGACAGTTAATCTACAAACATTTTTACAGTTAAGTTACTGTAAAACATTTAACAACAACAAAAATTGTTGATGGAACAAAACAAGAACAGGGCTATGTGCCAACCTCTCTAACACAAAGCCTGGGCTAAGTCTACCACTTATATATGTAAATAAAGGGGTGTGTGAAGGATAATAATAATAATAATAATTTTACTATTATAAAAATCTGGTAACTACTGTTTACAGTTGTTCTGTGATAGCTATATTATTATGAAAAGTCAGTTAGGCCTACAGAAGTGCTGTGTTAGCAAACAAACTAGTTAAAGAACAAAGACAAAATCAGGCACATTACTGTGTTCTTAAAAGTTTTATTTCAAAATAAATGCCTTTTACAAAGTTTAAAAAGTTAAATTTTGTATTAATCTACCACTATTTTATATGCAAAATATTACAATGTTACAGTCCATAAACACTGCTGTGTTTACTCAGTCAGATATTGGTAAAACAGTTTTTTTTGTTTGTTTGAGATAAGGTATAATCTTTTTAAGTCCTTCTTCTCAGTTTTCAATCTGGCTGTTAGTTCAAGCTGGTTTCCATCTTCACACCTTTTTTGAATATATTTGTTTGCATCAATGTTTCAACTTCATTGAATGTTTTTTTGTTGTAAGCACTTTTCCTGGGTTGATTTTGGAAACTTTGAGCCAAACAGCCTTGGAAATTTCTAACTTTTTCGTGATGAGGTGTTCTTTGCTACTTTGGAGAAGTCATAAAAATCATCATTGTTTATCACAGTGGTTAGAAAAGGAGTTTTGCTATTGGCATTACACAAAACTCTCACAAGATCCAAAGGAACTTCAAATTTTTCTACTCTTTTTCTTTTTTCAATTAGAGCAAAGTCTCGATCACAGGGTAGGTATGAGTGTCCAGAGGTGACATACTTGTGGTGAACTTCATCAAAGAAATCATCACAGACCAAGTATACCCATAGGAACAATACCATTTGATTTTTGTTTTGGCTGCAGCTGTTGTCAGACCACACTACTAATGTTTTTTTTTTAAAAATGCCCCTTAACACACAGCTCGCTATTTCATTGCCTCCACTGCCACTCATGCCCTCGTGCCAAAGAAACTTAAAACCTTTATTAGTATCTGCCATATGCAATCCCAAATTGTAACAAGAAAGTTGATGTAAGTAATACATTTGGCAGTGTGATAATGTTGGCAAACAGAAAACCTGTTGTAAATCTATGGATACTGTGCATGTATCACTTAAGGGAGTGGTAGAATACAGGTGATCATGCTTCATCTCTGTTATAGCTTTTTAATCATGTCTGCCATGAAATTCTAGTGAAGTAGGATGTACGGCACTATTGGTTAACTCATTCAACATTTTACTTTTAAGCAGATCACACATGTTACAGGTATCTTTCCTTGGGTGGTGAAAAAAAGCTTCATACATTCTGCTGTAATTTAAATCTTGGCTTAAAAATAGCGTTTAGCCCTTGTGTAAGGGCTTTTGTCCTTGGGGAAACTTTTGATGTGTTCAACAATGCATTTTACGTCATCAGCTGTATATTTCCTTTGTTTTTATTTCTCCTACGTTCAACGTAGGTAACATCACCACTCTTTTTTTCTTTTATCAAGGTTTCCACTCTTCGCCTGGTAATTTTGTGTATTTCCAGAAAGGTTTTTTTTGCAAATTTGAAAATGTCCACCTTTATCATCAGGAACTGTATAAAAAAACCCTAGCCTGTCGGTGACTCTCCTCAGGTTCTTCGTAAGAACCATGGTGTCTTCTTCTAACATTACATACACTTATGTTTCCCATCAAATAAGAGTTTTGCTTAACATTATCACCTAGTTCATAGAACTGATTGAATATGTTTATTTTACATTGATAGCGCCACTGGCGTATAACCTACAGCAAACAAGCACGGAAATTAGAGGCATTAAATAATTTGTGACTGCCACAAATAACCTGTTTGTTTGTTACTCTGCACAGTTAGTAGGACTACTATAACCCAGAAGCAAAGTCAAACATGGCGGTCTGCATAATCTAAACACAGGTTAGCTTAAAATGTCACAGAAAAATCATAATCAAGCGAAGTTCTTCAAAACAGCCTTAGTTCTAAGGTGTTAAGTTACTATATACTTTTACCTCATCAGGTGGAGGTTGTTTTTGAGGTACAGTAACTTTTTTTATTGATCTTTATGGTTTTACCTCAGCTCTTAGCTTCTTATTTATTTGGGAAACACTACCTTCACCCCTTTTCTGACTTTTCTTGTTTCACCCATCGCATAAACCACAATAGTAAACACAAAAGACAGGACTAATCACTGCAACTGGAACACGATCGAACCTCAAACTAAAAACAACAGCATGGGCACATAGCCCAGATTTTGTTTCTGAACAGGTGGTACTTAGCACCTGGCACATTCTGGTGGCAATGTTTTACACCACTTCCACACTGATTAGTAGATAGCCTGGTTTTTACTGATGAAGGTTAGGCACGTAGCCCATATTTTGACAATGAACGTATTTTTTTATTTTATTTTTGGCATTTGGACTGGATTTTGTAATTAGTTGACATATACTTTATTCACTTCATGATCACAAAATGTAACAACACAGAACAAAACTAGACATCAAGTCAGTTCGAAGATCATCAATCATCATCAAGAGAGTTCACACAGACTGATGTATTGAACTGTCACAAGCCCCCCCCCCCCCCCCCTGGGAGTGTGGAGCATGGTGTAGGAACAAAAGGAGAAGGGAATTGTATTGGGGAGGTGATTAGGGAAGACACAACGTAATCTTTCGGCCACGTCAGTTAGCATAGGGGACGACTGGCATGGGAGAGCAGAATCTGAATAGGAGGGGAAGGGAGGGACTGTGGACAGTTGCATAGAATGACATTTCACAGTATCCCATCCTAGTCAATAAAAGCTCGATGAGAGCTGTTGACAAATCTTCGGGTAAGTGAATAGCTCGGACGAGTGTGAGGTTAAAATCCTTAGATTCAAATACATGAGAAGGCACACAAAAAACAAACAAATACACATTATGATGTTGCACTGAACTGAAAACTTGTGGTTTATAGTTGAATTTGACAAGGTTATTTGAATCTGCTAGCAATATGGCACCACAGCACGCAGAACTGACAGCGTCATTTGTAAGTTAGAATTAGAAAGTATAACAAATGGATTTTGTGACAAAGCAGCATTATCGCATGCACAGAAACCTGCCGATGGAGTGGTGTAATGAGAAAATTTTCCTACAAAATGCTCACAGGGTGTAAGAGAATGTGCAGCAATGTACATTATCTGTGCACTTTGTTGAGCCAGTTGTGATGATGCCAATGAAAATTGGCCACAGTTTTCTATTTTCACATGATTCAAAGAACAATGGTGGCAAATTGAAGCAGAAGACATATGTGTAGGTGTAGAACTGGTGGACAGAGTCAGTTGCTGCATGTGTCATTGTTATTGTTGGCTACATTATCCTTCGCTATTTTGATCACAGAAATTGTCCAAATTGCTGGATTCACAAGAAACGTGTAACACTGGGTGATCAGTGTGGCAACTAACGATATTATGGTGAAATAATAACATTTAACGCCACTTTATCATAGTGATATATTTTATCCACTTTGTGATCACGAAACATGACAACACAGAACAAAACTAGACATTAAGTCAGTTCAAAGATCACCATAACGAGAGAGCAGATGGACTGATGTATCAAACTACCACAAGGTAATTGAATGTGAACGTCATGAACGCCATTGATCCGTTTGACTGACTGCCTTACTAGCTAAACTGGTGGGGTACTTAAGGAGCAAAGTACTGGATAATGTTTACTTTATATAATTCACCATGACTGCATAGGGCTTGCTATTATGAAGGTATCTGCTGTGCTTGCTTAATGAGTGTTGTAGTATAGAACTGGTTCAAAAAGCTCTTGGTACTGTTTGTTGCATTCACCTTAGCCTTTCTTATGTCATATAATGAAGGTTTGGCTGCTCTGGCCCACTAAGTTTACTGAAGAATGCTGCCTGGCTCGCCAGAAACATCACTGTTGTGTTTTGCCCTGACCCAGTCTCGGTGGCAAAATGTTTTCATTGCAGCTGCCTTCTGTCAACACTGTCATACTGTAGTGAGATATCTTCATTCTGAGACTTTTGAAAAGTTACCCATTTTACTGTCCTATACAAGGATGGCATGCAAGAGTTCTTAGATCCTACAACAAATCAATGTCAAGGATATTGAGCGGTTGTTTTGTGGATCACTTCTACTATCCTTTTTGTAGACAGGTGTGACGTGTACTTTTTTCCAAGAACTGGGCTTGGTTTTTTGTTTGAGGAACCTATGATAGAGTTTATTTAGAAGAGGGCTAACTCAGCTGCAAATTAAATATAGACACTAGTAGGGGTTCCATCGGACCCTGGAATTTTCTTCACTTTTAACAATTTCAGCTGTTTCTCAACACCACTGACACTAGTACTTATTTCATTCATCTTTTCAGATACACGAGGAATAAAGTGGGGTAGTTCTCCTGTGTTTTCCACTGTAAAGGAAAATTTGAAAATGGAGTTAAGCATTCCAGCTTTTGCTTTGGTACCCTCAGTTTCAGATCCTGTCTTGTTCACTAGGGACTGGACCCTAACTTTGGTGATACTAACAGTCTTTACACATGACCAGAATTTCTTTGGTTTCTGTGAAAGGTCATTAGACAAAATTGTGCTACAGTAGTCATTGAGGCATCTCGCCTTGCTCTCTTAACAGCTAAATGCGTTTCCTTCACTATATCTCTATTTAATGCATTTCATTCAGCTTATCTCTATGTATAGCCCAACACTTTATTTTACACCTATTATGCATTAGTCTCTGTTTTCTTAAAAGTTTCTTTGCAATAACTGTATACCAAGGAGATTCCCTCTTGTTATGGACTGTTCTGCTGGGTACATACCTATCCAGTGTGTGATCGACTACCTTTTAAACTTGAGCCATAGTTCCTCTACATGCTTCTGCCCTGTGCTTAAAGTTTCAAGTCCCTCAGTGAGATACAGCACTACTGATTTTTTATCTAGTTTACTGAACATATATCTTTCTGCTTGTTTTCATTGTCCTTTGTACTTTGGTAATCATTGTTGCCACAACCTCATCATGGTCACTGATACCAGCTTCGATGTGGATGTCCTCAAAGAGGTCAGATCTATCTATTGCCATTAGATCCAATATATTTTTATCATGGGTGGGGTTTCCAACTATATTTTCTAGGTAGTTTTCAGAGACGGCCGTTAGTACTGTTTCACAAGATGTGTTGTCATGATCTCAATTAAGAACAGTAGTTTTTCCAATTAGTTGTTGGATGATTAAAGTCCTACAAACAATTATGGTATGATTGGGGAACTTACGTACAAGTGAACTGAGATTCTCTCTAAAGTTTTCTGTTACATCAGGAGATGAGTCTGGTGGGTGATAGGAGGATCCAATTATCATTTTATGCCTGTGCCTGGTACTGAGTCTTGCCAAAACAATCTAACGTGTCACTTCAGTTTCTATCCTGGTGGATTTGAGTTTCTTGTCTACTGTGAGAAATACACTATCTCCATTTCCCATTTGCCTATCCTTTCAATATACACTTAAATTTTCCCACAAAATCTCAATGTATCAATTTCAGGTTTCTTCCACTACATTATTAATTACTTTTTCTACCTAGAACTTTTCAAATTGCATATCAGCATGATGTGGATGAGTTAGACATGTTTTTAGATGCAGGAGCTACTGTATCTTCAACCACTGCATGGACTGAATAATGATGATACATGTAAGGTATAGATGCTGCTTGACTTCGTTTTAAGACTGTTTCAAAATAATGACTTTTAATTTGATAATTCCATTTTTTAAAAATTTCTAGACATGAGAAGAAGTGTTAAGGACAGTAAATAGTTTGCATAAATATTATCAATATAATGTCACTGACATTTCTGTGTCATTATCTCATTTCTTGTAGATCGCCTGCTATCATCCATGAGATGTTCAGATGAGTAGTAGTTTATCCATATTATATTTTGAGGAAGATAATTGTATTGCATGATTGCTGGAACTTTGTACCACTTTCACTATTTTTACCTGCTATCTATCAATTGCATTACTGATGTAGAATTTATGCCAATCACTTTAAAGAGAATTGGAGCTGTTATTTATTTGTGGATTTCATCATTTTGTTATTAAGGGGATTGACCTAATTCATGTACAGTTTATATTTATCCTCTTATTCTATTTTTTCCTTGGCTCTGAACAAGAATCATCTCATTTTTTTGATCTATGGAATGAAAACTGAATCTAATTTAATCTAATCTAACCAAATGCACTAAAGCATCTTGGCCATGGGATCAGCACTGTATATGTAATTTACAAAGTGCTGATTTAAAAAAAAGTTAAACAGAAGAAACAAATTTGGAACAAGATGCATCAATAAATTGCATAGTACGTCAAAGACTCTCTGCTGTTGTAAACTGTATGAATTTTCTGGCTTGCAGACAGGACTTCTTTGATTAACTTCAGGTGAATGTAGGATAATTTGATCTCTTGGGTTTTCTTGATGTGATCAATTGATGGTGTGCTTTCTGATGTTCCACTGAGTTGTTGTTTCCCTTTTATACACAATATGTTATGCACAATATGTTGAGTCTGACATCTTCTTAATGTGCCATGAGTTTTGCTGTTATGTGTGGGCCTATTCACTGTCTGGATTCCAACCAGTTGGACTCCAGGCAATGAGTACACATGACAGAAAGACTTGGAACACCTTAAGAAAACATTTGGCTTGGTCATCAAAATATTGTGCATGAAGTGGAAACAACAACTCATCACAACTCCTTGAAGCAAGTCACTAAGCAAGATGATTTTTCTAAATAATGTTGACATTACGTCTTTTTAGAATAAATTAATTGTATTCTGTGGATTATGTTGAAGTAGCCTAAGACAAAGATATACACTTTATTTTAGTGTAAAAGAATAATTGAAAAGTTATGAGTGTTCTTGAACTGCTATTATCAATTGTGACAAGTAACATTTGTTTTAAGAATTCCTACAAAGGTGCTCTTCAGTGGTATGGACAGAACAGGTTAACAAATCACTCTTGAACTCTGCTGTTACAACCATAAGATTAATATGCTTTGATCAGCTGATGAACACACACATTAGCTCTCGTACAAGTATTTGTCTCTCCCCTGCGCTCTTTGAGTCTTTGTATATGTTTCATCACCATAATATAGGTTTAATTGTGCATACTGGGAACATAATGAAATCACTACATTTTAGTAAGTCTAGGAAGTGGGTTTCCTAAATCGTATTGTGATCTATGAGGGTAATACATTTTTCAACATCTCAGAATGATGCCACATCCTCAGCTGTATGCTAGAAGACAAAGAATCATGCAACACAAAAAACATCTCATTTGCAATTACTGTTTCCCATTCGACAGCCAACACTTTGATTGGAGCTTGGCTGCAAGCACGTAAACATAGTGTGTACAGTCAGCTCACCTGTCAAGTGTGAGTCGTATAGTATTATTCAATTTTTGGAAACAGACAGATATAATGTGTCAGAATGACTGTCCATATACTTCAAATGTGTGTGAATTCCTAAGGGACCAAACTGCTGAGGTCATTGGTCCCTAGACTTACACCCTACTTGAACTAACTTATGCTAAGAACAACACACACACACCCATGCTCGAGGGAGAACTTGAACCTCCGGCGAGAGAGGCGTTATATATAGTCACAGCACCGTGAGTGAAGGTGCAGTGTGAGGAAATTTAGGGAAGGCTGAACAGATCAGATTAGCTAAGTTTGCCAGGGTTGGGTGACAGTGGCAAGTGAACGTCTCGGGCAGTGAATACAACAAGTTGTATGAGACAGTTGGAGGTTTACTATTTATGAAGTGACGAAGGACTTTCTGGAAGAATTCAGGTCAGCACTCTACAGCAATGTTACAGAAACTCTTGGATATTGTAAATTTAGTGTATGTTAGCAACTTAAAATGTTGTGTACCAAACATAAGACTCAGTTAATTGGATAAGCTTTAACATTCTGCTGTGTTGTGAAGGGGAGATCCAGAATATTTTGAATAAAATTATGAGAAGTGATGAAACATGGACTTCTATCAACAGCCAAAAAAAAAAAAAAAAAAAAAAAAAAAAAAAAAAAAAAAAAAAAAAAAAAAAAAAAAAACAGCAGCCACAACATTGGTTGCATGCCCACTTATGAAACAAGACCAGAAAATTCAGTGGAAAAGATTGGTGAAAATTATGACAGAGAGTGAAGTAGTATTTTGCTATTGAAAAACATTACAGTATCAGATTGTCCTCAGAAAATTAAATGACTATGTCCTTCTTATCCACTGCAAAATATTAATACGACAGTCATGTCTGTTTGTTACTCCAACCAGTATACAATAAATGGCGTTATTTAAATTATTTTTTGCCTGAAGTATATAGAAAGTCATTCCTAAATAAATGTGTTATATAACGTAAATCTACAATATAAAAAGATTTCTTGTGCTGATACGTGCCTGAAAGTATCCTGGCAGTATACCTCCATGTGAGATGGCATTTTGACATATTGCTACAGCCTTGAATATCCATTATTTGTGAGAATACATTATTCCTACTAGATTCAGAGAAAAAAATTAGTTTTTACTGCAAAATTTGTGGAAGCATAATATCTTTATTTAGAGCTGCTATACACTGAGAAAAATTTTTTTGTGCTTCTCTGCAACAATGGTGCACAGTGCAGGTAATTTATCACTTTGCTTGAGCACGTCTTCTTTGGAATTTACTTTGAGAAGTCGTGGAAAGTATATTCTTTCTTGCATAGTGTTTAGAAACAACTGGTGCAGAGGGACTTAAATGCAGCACACCAGTTTCTAGTGGTACAGGTTTCACAAATCCTGCTTGGAAATTTCCATTCTTGATATTTGGGATGGATATTAAAGACCTTGGTTTTGAGTATGGAAAACCATGATATATTGCTGCTTTTTGTTTGTCTTGCATTTCTCTCCTCACTAGAGGCTCAGCAGCTGCCGTTTTCTTTTTATCAGCATGGACATCAAACACTCTTCTTTCAACTTGAGGTTTGTTCATAGTAGATAGCGACTGTAGGCCTACTGTTTTTCCTGCAACACTTTGTCGGTTATATTTTTTCACATCTACTCTCGCAATGGTGGACGATGACCAGACAGGTGTTTTCTCTGTAGCTCCTGCAGATTTTCTGTGCTCTTTTGATGTGTGCGCCAGTCCACTTCTGCGAGCTGCCAACGATTTTGAACTCGTCTTTGCCGCCCTTTTCTCCTCCCTTTCAGTTTCTGCATTCATGGCATTAATTGCGTCTTTGAAAGTCTGGCGTTCAGCATCTGTAAGTGCATTTGCAGTGTCACATACTTCTGACTGTGCCTCCATGACTTCATTATGAAGGGATCTGTTGGCCTCTCCAGACGCTTGTGCCTGTGTGATGTTATGTGGCGTAGTTCCTACATTTTCTGTTTGCGTCGCTTGGGTGCTAATTACGCCGGTTGCCTTTTTAAAATCTTGGCGCTCATCGTCCATCACGGGTGCTAAACTCATGTTACTAGTCTTTTTCTGGACTTGTTTTTCGTTTGTGATATATTCTGTGCTTGAAGGAGAAGGAGGCATTGTCTTTTGGTTCAAATTTAACCTGGTTAGCTCATTTTCAAGATCTTTATCCTGTTCCCGGACCTTTACCTTTGAGCTCTGCGTGACCGCATCTCGCATTGACGACTTATTCAATACATTCTTCGTAAAATGTGTTTCCTTGCTGGAGCGAACTTTAAGTGGAAACTCATCCAATTCGATGGTATTTGCAAGTGCGTCTGGCTTTGTGCTATGCTGCATAGGATTCAGGACATCTGCGGTTTTACTTTTATTGCTAAACCACTGGTTGTTGTACAGCGCCTGAAAAGATTCTACTTCATTGCCTATATCCTTCATTATACCAGCAAGTGCCTCTTCCTCATTTATACTAGTCTGTTTTTTCCCAGTCTTCTGTGAGGTTTTCCCAAACTTCTGTGAAGAAAATTTCGGCTCCTTAACTGTTTCCTTGAACATTTGCTCTATTTGCAGGCTGAATTCCTTGTGAGGTTTCCCTGCGTCAGAGTGTTCACTTTCTCTGGACGGAATATCGTGTCTTGAAGGAGTTAGATACATGGACGGTATTGCTTTCCCAGGCCCATCGCCCCTAGCTGCGAAAATCTTTGGCCAGGTTCTTGACTGTGACGTTTGCACTGACATAGTGTGACGTCTGCTCAGAATTAATCTGGCGCCGTAATATATTATGTAATACGTTAGTAAACAATTTTAACAACTCACCAACTACTTTTCACCGCATGTCAATGCGCCCCTAGCTGTTTCACTATAGATGCTTGTACAAAGTCATAACAAAGGTAAAAATGTACACTGTAGTGCAGAAAACGTAGATACATCTGCTTTACGTATCGTTCAGTTCCTAGAACGTAGAAACTACTCTGGTTTCCAGAGAATATTTATTCATAATTCAGCGAAGAAGTTACGATCTGCACCCATGGAGATACAGAAACTTTCATAGCTGCACCAGAAAGATATGTAGCTGCTCTGTAAATGTTCAGGTGATGGATTACAAAGCAACTGTATTAACAACGTGTTCAGACAATAAAGAGACCACAGTCTTTGGACTGTGACGAGACTAAGAGGTGTACTATTTTCTGCTAGCTGTCAAATCTACAATCCTTTTTAAATTTATTTTCCTCCTTTGTTTTTGGTGCACATATTGCGTCATCAGCTGCTGTTTTCAGTAAAATAAATCTCTCATTTGAAACTAAAAGTATTCGCGTATCTCTCTCCTCGTCTGTTTAGAGAATATTTCTGAAAATTTGCGGAAGCGTCTGTGTATTCGGCGACAAATATCCTGTTTTTATCAAGGATGTTACTGATTTTATTGTTACTTAAGTTATTTATAGTTGTCTGCTGCCATACACACTTTTTAGCCATTACAATTTAAAAGCTTTATCAAAATAGAAAAGTAACATTTGACCATATTCAGACAAACATTTTACGCCGCGCGTTTTTAAGTTTGGCATTTAAAATATTGTAGAAATACAGTTATGCAACTAGACATAAATAGATAGCTAACCACTTGTTTGAATGAAAATATGGTCTGCCCTTTCATTACATTCAACGTCCATCTTTCCTTTCCGATTTTTCTGCTTTCATGTGCTACAAATCTGGCTATAGCGTCATTTACACACCTGTTTGTATTTACGATACAAGCACGGGGATAGCGCAAAGCGTCAGGCAGTGATTATTTCGTGAGTTCGTTTAAAAATTTCATTAACCATTCTCCAAGTGCTTGCGCTAAAATGGAATGTGATTTGTGTCACTAAGTGTTACGTCAACACATTGACAGTAGGGTGCATCCATTACACCGATTTTAAGCAAGTGACATTGGAACACCCATGATTGAGACACAGTTATTTTCCTTGTTTTTAGAGACTTTTCAAACAAAGGGTATCTTGATACGAAAGTCTGTAAACTTGAATAGCCCTCATCTCTTGCTTTTTGTCTTTCAGTCCATTCTTCCTGCCATTAGAGAATCGTTTGTTTGATTTTGAAGAGGAATTTTGTGTATGGAATTCTTCCGCTCCAAACTGCATATTTCTCTAGGTTACCTGCTGCTTGATTTTATTTAATTCGGTATGAGATTTAATCCAAACGATTTCTATAATCTGATCATACTTCTTTGCTTGATGATTGCCCTCTACTGATCTACTAGGTCCAGAATGTTTTAAATTCTTTTGTTCCAGTTTCTCTAACTGATTGATTTCAGAAAGTTTTGTGAGCCGGTGAATATTACCGCTTTGGAAATTCTGAGGGAAATCCTGTATTTTACTGCCTCTATAAGTGCGAATGTTTCAGCTAGAAATATGGAAGTATAACGGGATAGTTGAAACTTTTCTATGTTCCGCTTGTGGAGAGAAGGAAGCGCCTCTAGTGTGATTCTCCGTATCCAGTTTTGATCCGTGTATATATGTCTGAGTTGAACTTGCCCACTTACCTTTGGGGAACGAAGTAACAGGTTTTTACTCATTAGTGGATTAAAGCTGCAGTGAATAACCTCAAATTCGCAACAAGGTAAAACAGTATGCTTGCGCGTGACTTCAGCAACAGAGTCTGACGTGAGTAGCTATCACTCTAATCACTCGAAAGAAACCCCTCCTACTGTCTGAATTACAATTGTTGCAGTACTGAGGCAGTGTATTTTGTTATCACTATTTTCGCTCTTCCAGACTGAAACATTTTCTCACTTCGATGAAATAGCATAGTTTTTATTGTGTTACAAATAAGTAGAAAATCGACCAGAAAACGTAATAACTGTTTAATTATAAATCTAGCGATCTGTTTGTCTCAATGAAGCCAAACTGCCCAGCGAAGGGGTTTTGGACGTAGCATCGTGCGTCACGTTTAGCTCAAATTATCTTTTGTTAGAGAGTTCCGAAGGAGTTGCGCTTCGGTGCAGATGAAAATATGAAGTATGGCCCTGAGCACTATGGGACTTAACGTCTGAGGTCATTAGTCCCCTAGAACTTAGAACTACTTAAACCTAAGTAACCTAAGGACATCACACACATCCATGCCCGAGGCAGGATTCGAACATGCGATCGTAGCGCCTCGAACCGCTTAGCGAAAATATGAAGTATACTTAAGATTTGGTTCGCATAATGTGTCCGCCTAAACGCAAACAAAACAGACTTTCCCACATGTCAACATTTCAATACTGTCATTAGAATATGCAGTTTTGTTAACTTTCTGTATGCCGTCTTAAAAGTTTGCTACCGCAAATAAAACTAAAATGTAAACCCTTCCAGAACACAACGATGCCAGTTCCATCATTGTAAGATTACTCGTGTGTTTTGTGTAGGGCGTGACAACTGATCTCTACCCCACCATGTGTTCCTGCCGAAGTGCTAATTCTGAAGTAATTATGAGCGGACTGTAATACATTGCCTTTCGCGAGCAGTACGTTCCATTTGCACTGAATCAACACGCATAATGGACCGACTCACAGTTTTAGCACGTATCAATCCATGAGACTGCGCTTGAGCTGGTTCCCCCAACTACGAGTTCCTACAATACTTTCTAGATTTCTATTCACTGAAATCGCAACACCAGGTGGTGTAACAAATGATGAAATTTAATTTACTGAGGGTGTACAATATAGTAGGAAGAATACATTGTCACGTTGGTAGGTGATGCAATACTCAGTGCGCAGAGGTGCCACTTCTGGCAGCAATAGTTCTAACTCAGCTAGACATCGAGTCGAACTGAGCTTAGATGACAAACCAGGTATGGTAATCTATGCTGATTCAGCTGCAAGCCAGAGTTCATCAATCGTAGCGGCTGGAGTGTGGTGGCGGGCAAATCTCTCGGTAATCCACGACCACGTGTTGCCAACGTATGAGAGATGTGGCGAATGTGCTGGCCAGGGCAACAGCCAAACACCCTCTGAATCGAGGTAGGACACAATAGCAAGGGCAAAGTGGGTATTGGGTTCTTGTTGTTGTTGTTGTCCTTCTGAATCTGCTTAGTGTATTCATCTCTTGGTCTCCCTCTACGATTTTTACACCCCACGCTGCCCTCCAGTACTAAATTGGTGATCCCTTGATACCTCAGAACATGTCCTACCAACCGATCCCTTCTTCTAGTCAAGTTGTGCCACAAACTCCTCTTCTCCCCAATTCTATTCAATACCTCCTCATTAGTTATGTGATCTACCCATCTAATCTTCAGCATTCTTCTGTAGCACCACATTTCGAAAGCTTCTATTCTCTTCTTGTCCAAACTATTTATCGTCCATGTTTCACTTCCATACATGCCCACACTCCATACAAATACTTTCAGAAACGACTTCCTGACACTTAAATCTATACTCGATGTTAACAAATTTCTCTTCTTCAGAAACGCTTTCCTTGCCATTGCCAGTCTACATTTTATATCCTCTCTACTTCGACCATCATCGGTTATTTTGCTCCCCAAATAGCAAAACTCCTTTATTACTTGAAGTGTCTCATTTCCTAATCTAATTCCCGCAGCATCACCCAACTTAATTCGACTACATTCCATTATCCTCGTTTTGCTTTTGTTGATGTTCATCTTATACCCACCTTTCAAGACACTGTCCATTCCGTTCAACTGCTCTTCCAAGTCCTTGGCTGTCTCTGAGAGAATTACAATGTCATCGGCGAACCTCAAAGTTTTTATTTCTTCTCCATGGATTTTAATACCTACTCCGAACTTTTCTTTTGTTTCCTTTACTGCTTGCTCAATATACGGATTGAATAGCATCGGGGAGAGGCCACAACCCTATCTCACTCCCTTCCCAACCACTGCTTCCCTTTCGTGTCCCTCGACTCTTATAACTGCCATCTGGTTTCTGTACAAATTGTAAATAGCCTTTTGCTCCCTATATTTTACCCCAGCCACCTTCAGAATTTGAAAGAGAGTATTCCAGTCAACATTGTCAAAAGTTTTCTCTAAGTCTACAAATGCTAGAAACGTAGGTTTGCCTTTCCTTAATCTTTCGTCTAAGATGAGTCGTAGGGTCAGTATTGCCTCATGTGTTCCAACATTTCTACGGAATCCAAACTGATCTTCCCCGAGGCCGGCTCCTACCAGTTTTTCCATTCGTCTGTAAAGAATTCGCGTTAGTATTTTGCAGCTGTGACTTATTAAACTGATAGTTCGGTAATTTTCACATCTGTCAACACCTGCTTTCTTTGGGATTGGAATTATTATATTCTTGAAGTCTCTGGGAATTTCGCCTGTCTCATACATCTTGCTCACCAGATGGTAGAGTTTTGTCAGGACTGGCTCTCCCAAGGCTGTCAGTAATTCTAATGGAATGTTGTCTACTCCCGGGGCCTTGTTTCGACTTAGGTCTTTCAGTGCTCTGTCAAACTCTTCACCCAGTATCGTATCTCTCATTTCGTCTTCATCTACATCCTCTTCCATTTCCATAATATTGTCCCCAACAGCATCGCCCCTGTATAGAACCTCTATATACTCCTTCCACCTTTCTGCTTTCCCTTCTTTGGTTAGAACTGGGTTTCCCTCTGAGCCCTTGATATTCATGCAAGTGGCTCTCTTTTCTCCAAAGGTCTCTTTAATTTTCCTGTAGGCAGTATCAATCTTACCCCTCATGAGATAAGCCTCTATATCCTTACATTTGTCCTCCAGCCATCCCTGATTAGCCATTTTGCACTTTCTGTCGATCTCATTTTCGAGGCGTTTGTATTCCTTTTTGCGTGCTTCAGTTACTGCATTTTTATATTTCCTCCTTTCATCAATTAAATTCAATATTTCTTCTGTTACCCAAGGATTTCTACTAGCCCTCGTCTTTTTACCTACTTGATCCTCTGCTGCCTTCACTATTTCATTCCTCAAAGCTACCCATTCTTCTTCTACTGTATTTCTTTCTCCCATTCCTGTTAATTGTTCCCTTATGCTCTCCCTGAAACTATGTACAACATCTGGTTCTTTCAGTTTATCCAGATACCATCTCCTTAAATTCCCACCTTTTTGCAGTTTCTTCAGTTTTAGTCTACAGTTCATAACCAATAGATTGTGGTCAGAGTCCACATCTGCCCCTGGAAATGTCTTACAATTTAAAATCTGGTTCCTAAATCTCTGTCTTACTATTATATAATCTATCTGAAACCTTTTAGTATCTCCAGGGTTCTTCCATGTATACAACCTTCTTTCATGATTCTTGAACCAAGTGTTAGCTATGATTAAGTTATGCTATGTGCAAAATTCTACCAGGCGGCTTCCTCTTTCATTTCTTAGCCCCAATCCATATTCACCTACTATTTTTCCTTCTCTTCCTTTTCCTGCTCTCGAATTCCAGTCACCCATGACTATTGAATTTTTGTTTCCCTTCACTATCTGAATAATTTCTTTTATCTCATCATACATTTCATCAATTTCTTCGTCATCTGCAGAGCTAGTTGGCATATAAACTTGTACTACTGTAGTAGGCGTGGGCTTCGTGTCTGTCTTGGCCACAATAATGCGTTCACTATGCTGTTTGTAGTAGCTTACCCGTACTTGTATTTTTTTATTCATTATTAAACCTACTCCTGCATTACCCCTATTTGATTTTGTATTTGTAACCCTGTATTCACCTGACCAAAAGTCTTGTTCCTCCTGCCACCGAACTTCACTAATTCCCACTATACCTAACTTTAACCTATCCATTTCCCTTTTTTAATTTTTCTTATCTACCTGCCCGATTAAGGGATCTGACATCCACGCTCCGATCCGTAGAACGCCAGTTTTCTTTCTCCTGATAACGATGTCATCTTGAGTAGTCCCCACCCGGAGATACGAATGGGGGACTATTTTACTTCCGGAATATTTTATCCCAGAGGACGCCATCATCATTTAATCATACAGTAAAGCTGCATGCCCTCGGGAAAAATTACGGCTGTAGTTTCCCCGCCGGCCGCGGTGGTCTAGCGGTTCTAGGCGCTCAGTTCGGAACCGCGCGACTGCTACGGTCGCAGGTTCGAATCCTGCCTCGGGCATGGATGTGTGTGATGTCCTTAGGTTAGTTAGGTTTAAGTAGTTCTAAGTTCTAGGGGACTGTTGACCACAGATGTTAAGTCCCATAGTGCTCAGAGCCATTTTTTTTGTAGTTCCCCTTGCTTTCAGCCGTTCGCAGTACCAAAACAGCAAGACCGTTTTGGTTATTGTTACAGGGCCAGATCAGTCAATCATCCAGACTGTTGCCCCTGCAACTACTGAAAAGGCTGCTGCCCCTCTTCAGTTAAATTCTTGAAATATAGTGTGACATCTGCTTCCCAGGTAACCTATTATATGAGCCAAAGGGATCGTGTTGTGTACCCAGCAGCACCTCAAACTATCACTAATGTAACAACAGGTGCTGGTACCATATGACGATGACGAATACAAACTGGCAACATTCTTATTCCTCGGACCCTCCGCATGCGGATGGACACGTCCACCATGATCTCGTTTGTAGAACCGGGACTCGTCTGAAAAGAGAATGTGTCCAGTGTTGAAGGTGGCACCACGACTGTCAGTGTGCCATGTGTCGCCATGCTGACAGTCTATGCAGAACCAGACGTTGTCGCACTCAAGGTATTTAGAGAAAGGAGCCTCTGGCGAGTAAAAAACTCCCTTGTACACTTTAACGTTAATTTGAGGACTGTCGTGGCTGTGCGTTCAGCTTTACACGGAAATCATTGTGTACATCCAAAGATAACAACTCGTTTTGTATCAATCATGAGCAAGGGTCTTTGTAATTGCACCTTGGCACAATTCACTAATACTGCTCGAGAGATGACAAATATCATTTGTCGTAGTTTTCCCAAAAGAGATCACCTGCAACGTGTATGGATGGTTTGGTGCAAATGCGCTGTCGAAGCGAATGCGAAAACTGCACGTATGTGTTCAGTTCATTTCCAGACTGAAGATTATGAAGAAGATTTGAAAATGAACTTACAGGATTACCTTCGAGAAAGAAGCTACTAAGCACAACAATGTCAGGTGCAAACATTATAAACTGGCTTGGGGAAGACATTACAGAAAGCAGGGATGCAAGCAAAAAGTGTGTGAAGTCAAAATAATTATAACTCAAAAATTACCATAAAATAAATTCATTCATGTAAATATAATGCTTTTTTCGCGTGGTACTCGATTACACTACCACAGTGAACGATTCACTACGTTGTACAGGAAAGTAATAAATTATGTTGCTTAGGTTTATTAGCTTTTACTCCTCGTGGAAATAGCTCTTATTTTTTTTTTGTGTTCTTGAGATGTACCTGAGCTCTTATACCTGCACGTTTCGTATGGCGCTCTGTGGTTTCAATAATAATGGTGTTATAGTCCGCGTCATGTAGGAAGGCCGCCCTACTTTCAGCCGGTCTGCGCATCCCCCACCATTAACTGCTAGCAGGCAATAAGATTGTCTCTCTCCCAGCGGCTAGCCGCGACTTACGAACTGGACTGCGAGAATCTCTCTCCCGCGTGCTATGCTGTTGCCGTATTTCGCGACAATGCAGTTTCATTCACAGAGCGATCGAATTATTCATACAGATGTCGATGCTGCTTTCTTTTAGCAGTATAGCTGTGAATGTATATATGTAAACGTCTTAGTGTGATTTCCAAATGAATATGTCAGGTTGGATTCCGTAGAAATATTGGAACACGTGAGGCAATACTGACCCTACGACTTATCTTAGAAGCTAGATTAAGGAAAGGCAAACCTACGTTTATAGCATTTGTAGACTTAGAGAAAGCTTTTGACAATGTTGACTGGAATACTCTGTTTCAAACTCTGAAGGTGGCTGGGGTAAAATACAGGGAGCAAAAGGCTATTTACAATTTGTACAGAAACCAGGTGGCAGTTATAAGAGTCGAGGGACACGAAAGGGAAGCAGTGGTTGGGAAGGAAGTGAGACAGGGTTGTAGCCTCTCCACGATGTTATTCAATCTGTATATTGAGCAAGCAGTGAAGGAAACAAAAGAAAAGTTCGGAGTAGGTATTAAAATCCATGGAGAAGAAATAAAAACTTTGAGGTTCGCCGATGACATTGTAATTCTATCAGAGACAGCCAAGGACTTGGAAGAGTAGTTGAACGGAATGGATAGTGTCTTGAAAGGAGGATATAAGATGAACATCAACAAAAGCAAAACGAGGATAATGGAATGTAGTCTAATTAAGTTGGGTGATGCTGAGGGAATTAGATTAGGAAATGAGACACTTCAAGTAGTAAAGGAGTTTTGCTATTTGGGGAGCAAAATAACTGATGATGGTCGAAGTAGAGAGGATATAAAATGTAGACTGGCAATGGCAAGGAAGGCATTTCTGAAGAAGAGAAATTTGGTAACATCGAGTATAGATTTAAGTGTCAGGAAGTCGTTTCTGAAAGTATTTGTATGGAGTGTGGGCATGTATGGAAGTGAAACATGGACGATAAATAGTTTGGACAAGAAGAGAATAGAAGCTTTCGAAATGTGGTGCTACAGAAGAATGCTGAAGATTAGATGGGTAGATCACATAACTAATGAGGAGGTACTGAATAGAATTGGGGAGAAGAGAAGTTTGTGGCACAACTTGACTAGAAGAAGGGATCGGTTGGTAGGACATGTTGTGAGGCATCAAGGGATCACCAATTTAGTACTTGAGGGCAGCGTGGAGGGTAAAAATCGTAGAGGGAGACCAAGAGATGAATACACTAAGCAGATTCAGAAGGATGTAGGTTGCAGTAGTTACTTGGAGATGATGAACCTTGCACGGGATAGAGTGGCGTGGAGAGCTGCATCAAACCAGTCTCAGGACTGAAGACCACAACAACAACATGTCATGTGACGGCAATAAACGCGAAGTTCCTCAAAAGCAACCGTAATTAAATTGCGTGCCTATGGAGTGTCGTCTTAGTTGGGCGACTGGATTCGTGATTTCCTGTCGGAAAGGTCACACTATGTACTAATCCACGGAAAAACATCGAGTAAAACAGAAGTGCTATTTGGCATTTGCAAAGAAGTGTTGTAGGTCTTCTGCTATTACTGATTTACTAAACGATTTAGGAGGCAATCTCAGCAGCCCTCTTAGACTGTTTGCAGATGATGCTGTGATTTACCGCCTTATAATGTCATCAGATGATTAAAACAAATTGCAAAACTGTTTATATAAGAGACGTCTGTATGGTCAGAGAGGTGGCAACTGACACTAATTAATGAAAAATCTGAAGTCATCCATGTGAGTACTAAAAGGAATCCGCTAGATTTCGGTTTACAGGATAAAACGCACACATCTAAAGGCTGTAAATTCAACTTTATACTTAGGTATTACAATTACGAATAAGTTAAGTTGCAACGATCACATGGATAATGTTGTGTGGGGAGCAAACCAACGACTGTGATTTCCTGGCAGGGCACTTAGAAAATGCAACAGATCTAACAAAGAGACAACTTACACCACGCTTTTCCGCCCTCTCCTGGAATACTGCTGTCCAGTCTAGGATCCACAGCAGACAGGATTGATCGAAGAAGTTCAAAGATGGGCAGCTCGTTATCGCGAAATAGGGGAGAGGCTGCCACAGATACGATATGCGAATTGTGGTGGCAGTCATCAAAACAAAGGCGTTTTTTGTTGCTGCAAGACCTTCTCATGAAATATTAGTCGCCAGCTTTCTCCTCAGAGTATGAAAATACTTTGTTGGCGCCCACCAACATATCGAGGAATGATCATCACAATAAAATAAGAGAAATTAGAGCTCACACGGAAAGACTGAAGTATTCGTGTTTCCCGCGCACTGTTCGAGAGTGGATCCGTAGAGAAATAGCATGAAGGTGGTTCGATGAACCGTATGCCCGGCACTTAATTGTGAAGTGCAGAGTGATCTTGTAGATGCAGATGTAGATTACTCCAGACGCAGTCGAGGGGGTTTATGCCCCGCATTTATAACTTATTCAAATATGAATTTGAAAACGAGACTTTTGTTTCTGGCATTTTGAAGACTCAAGATCGAGCTGCAGAAGCACGTTTCCGCAAGAGAAGTGAACAGTGAATAGTAAACAAAGTGTTGGAGCTGTCGATACCTCAGGAAAACTTGTTTTCGAAACGCTTGGAAAGTACGGAAATCGCAAGAAACCTGTAAAACAAGTACGTGCTTTTGACAACGACATTATAAAGCGCTCCATGCTTGAAATGTATATAAGAAGCAAATCCCCGACGTCACAAAAACTTGTTACAATTATACGTGAGCAAATTAGCTTCAAAGGTAGTGCTTCGCCACTGCAAAGAATTTTAAAAGACATTGTTTTCAGAACCGTTAAGAAGTGAGTTTTTAAATGTAAGAAGTGACATAGAAGCAGCACGAACTGCGTACCTTATGAAGAAGCACGATACAAGAGGAGGAGATAGTTCTACAGTGTATTACCTTGATGAAACATTTGTGACTCAGAATCATTCCTTGAATACTTGCTGGAAAAATAAGTGATGGTACTGGCGGTTTTATAGTTCCCATAGGGAAAGGTTCTCAGATACTTATTCTGCATGCTGACTCTTCTTCTGGTTTGGTTCCTGAGAATAAACATGTATTTAGCTGTAAGAATGAAAATAGTGACTACCTTTCAAGAAGTGGTTCACTGCACAATTTTTGCCATACCTTGCTTCGAAGTCAGTCATGGTAATTACCATGCCAGTTATCATTCAGCTGTTGTAGAGAAAAGACCAACTATGCGCGCCAGGAAAGGGGATATTGCGCCCTGGCTGAAAAAGAAAAATATTCCGGACAATATAAGCCACACTCGTGCTGGAATCAGGCAACTCCTCAATTTATAAAAGTCACGCGACAGGATATAGAAGTTCGTCTTTCTTGTATGCGAATGGCGTCACAGTGTTTTGCTTTTACTCACACATCGGTGGCAGTATAACCCGACAGATTTAATTTGCGCACAGGTTACAAGCTATGCGAAGAGAAAAAAATTCAAGATAATAGACACTGATACGCTTGTGCATAAAGCAACAGACTGCATCACCGTTCAGCGGGGGCACAAGACTGACAGGGAGGTGAAGACGGATAAAAGCCTAGAACCCATCATCCTAAATTTACAGTCACATGGTTCGGACATGGACTCGGATAGCAGATGGTATTACGATGTAGGCTTTGAAACAAAATAAAGCTATAATCTTTCTTGGTTTTAGAGACTCGTGGTTTAAAAATGTTTGTGTCAACGTATCAGTTGTGTAGATAGTACATGAGAACTTCCTAGCTTTTACTGATTGCGAATATGTAGCCTATGAAGTATCAACACATTGCCCTAAGAGAAATTAAGCGTCTCCCAGCGTGTTGTATGCTCTAATTACTCGTGAGAATGCTGCCGGACAAATTCGTCAAAAACTCCAATATTTCGACAAAGTAAACCCCCGTCATTTTCAAGGCAGGAACTGGAAAATGCCTTAAAATGAAAGGGTGGGTTACTTGTCTAGATATTGATGGTCTTCGAGGTTGTCAGTCAGCATTCCGTCGGGTTCTTCACAGAAGATGGTTAATTGTTTGCTTGTTCAGTGGATCATAAATCCATTCTCCCACTGTAATGTCGAACGAATTAGCTTAAACTTATAATTCCTGTTGACACCGAAAAATGTGATAACATTCTGACAGTTTTTACGATAGTCTTTTGCACTAGTCTTTGGTACCAGTAATTCTTTTTTACACTGAGCTGCAGTGAAAGACGCCCACATAAGCGCATTACGCGTATTAAAAAGAAGTTATATCGAGTAGAAGCGGTTACCAAACAAATACAGGGTGTACATAAAGTCCAGGAACACTTTCAATTATTTATTGCACAAGAAATAAACATTGTACAGATGTCATACATATTGCATTTTGAAGAGCAACTCCGAAAGTTCTTTTTACAAACATTCGATATGCGAACCATGAGTGACCCGGCAGACATCAATACGGTAATCGAAGTATGGCATGGCATGGCATCGTCGACTGTGGCTGTCGCTTCCCGTATTTTCTCCCGGAGCTCTGCTACATCACGTGGTAGAGGCAGTACATACACCAGATCTTTAATGTGTTCCCACAGAAAGAAGTCACACGGAGTGATATCTGGTGATCGGGGAGGCCATTTCATGAACTCCAATACACAGAAAGCTCGCTCCGCACCTGAACACACCATGTTTGCTATTAGCGCTGACTATCGATAAATTACCAACCTACGCGGTGACAGTATACATGAAAAAAACTTTCAGGGTTTCTCTTCAAAATGACACATGTATGATATGTGTACAATGTTTGGTTCTTGTGCAATAAATAATTGAAAGTGTTCCCGGACTTTATGTACACCCTGTATAATGATTTCTGTTTGAGTTTGAAGTTTATTTTGTTGTGTATTATATTTTTTCCTTATAATACAGTCAAAATCGCAATAAATGGCAATTATTCCAAACATTTTCGATGATCTTTTCGCTAGGCAATCGTCATTTTGAGAAAAATTGTACTTGACGTCTTCACAAAGCTGCGTTAGATGTTCTCACCTTCCGACATCACACATACAATTGCTGTGCATCAGTGGACACAACCACAAGACGTGAAGTAAGGTTTCTCTTGTGTAGACAAGTAATCGAAATCGGTTTTAAAATGTATTATTCCCTAATAGATTGGAGCGTATAATACGATGTACTGAAGGCAAAAGATCCTGAATGTTGTCCGCAGTAACACAGTTCGGCAACACAGAGTTTGTTTATATATAACACCAAGTGGCTGTATAGCCTAGGCCGTAGTGGATACAATCCCTGCCTGACATGTCGAAGGTTATGAGATCGTATCCCGTTAACGGTATGAGCGTTTAAAAAAATTCTGTCGAAATAAGGTATTGTAACGATTTATGTGACTATTATTTTATCGCTTTTGCCTATTATTTATCTGATTAATAATGAGAAATTAAAGTGGTTGTATGGTGCTCGGTAAATAATTCCAGGAACAATGAAAACAGATTCATTCTTTAGAGATCTGGAGGTCTTGCACAACACTGCGAAGCAATAAGTATGCAATGACGAGCTTTGACGACTTTAAAACCTGCGAAAGAAAGAAAAAAAAATGTTGACCAGACCGAAGCTACAGATCCTGTTCATGGGCTCAGTGAAACAGTGAATAAGCATGTAAAAATTAAGGAACTAAGGGCTGAGATTGATGTTTTTTTTTTAAAAAAAAAACTTTGTGCAGAGAAAGAAGCAACACTAAAAATTGTGATGTAGCGTTACGAAGTAAAATAAATGCTTTTCGCTATGTTCTTTAGTTAAGGCAGGGCTCAGTGAAACAGTGAATAAGCATGTAAAAATTAAGGAACTAAGGGCTGAGATTGATGTTTTTTTTTTTAAAAAAAAACTTTGTGCAGAGAAAGAAGCAACACTAAAAATTGTGATGTAGCGTTACGAAGTAAAATAAATGCTTTTCGCTATGTTCTTTAGTTAAGGCAGGCAAGAAGGTCATCTGACATGAAAGAAAAGAAATATTACACAAAAGTGAATGCAATGCGTGTTTTACACCGGCGCAAATGCGATGTCTGTTGACTGAAAGGGCAAAGTGGAACTCGCAGTACGTTGCCCGTGCTTTGACTTAAAGAGCCCTGTAGCAAAATGCACACGCTTATTTGCGAAAGCAAAAAATACCTTTGGGGTGCAGGGCAACACTGCAGAAACGAACGAAGGAATTTAAATGGAGGCCGGGTATTCTCGAAGATATCCTGTGTTTAGCGAAAGCTAAGTCACACATTTTACTACCCAAGAGAGACCCGCAGTTTTGACATTTGACGCAATGAATATTAATGGTCGCATATGTTACGACTCGTCGGAGGATATAGTAGTCGATTCACATTCCAATGTTTAAGTCTGCATGATCCGTGGGTTGTGTAAACAGTGGAGGCAACCCGTTTAATTATGATTTAGACACAGTTACGACTAGTAGCTTGCTTCAGAGTATCATTACGGCAGTTGAGGGATGAGTATACGTATGTTGTAGCTGTGACGTGTGATGTGGATGGGAAAAAATATCAAAGTTTGGAAGGACTTCTGTCTTGATAGAGATGAAACATATTCCGTAAATATATGACGCAATAGGCCTACAACTTCTGACTGGACTGCTCTGCGTCCCTGTATGTCATCCCTGTATGTCACTACCAGTGAGCTCTGTCTAATGTTGTTTATGAATCGCCAGAGCGAGAAATCCCAGAAGATATGAACGTCTAACAAAATTTATTACCAAATTTGCAGATTAACAGATTTTGTGATGACTCTGTGTTCTCGGACGTTCTTCTAGATGGCGTGAAATACATTCCAGGCTATATTGCATGCAAGTTCAAAAACCCTGATAAAACATTAGGTTACCAGAAACAAAAGTGAAGACGAGAGCCTGACGTGGACGGGATATCATTATATCTCGTGGTGATCTTTATTCACCGATGCCAGCATGGACAAACAAAGTGTTACAGTGTAAGAATAATGTGTTGCTTTGCTCCGAAATGGAGTGTGCAAACATAAAAGTCTCATAAAATCTCTGTGCTATTTTTCGAAACAAAATTTTGCTTTTATGTAAGAAAAAGAAATTTTTAAGGATAAAATATCCGAATCAATAAGCAAAGTTGTAAACCATAAAGATATGTGATACAAGGAGGAAATAGTTACGGATTCCATCTTTACCTGGTAAATGGCAATAGAAATCTGGAACAGGCTATGTTAGCATCTGCTTCTTCATCAAACGAGTTCTTTTTTCAGCTTCATTATCATTTATTTAGTCCTGATGTGTAAGAAGATCTGGGTACGGTAACCGGGGAGCAGGAAACTTCTTCCACATCTGTAACGCTTCCAAGCAATAGTCAGGAGGTAGGCGTGTTTCGAGAATCGGCTGGCAATGCTTTTGGGTATATCTGACATGTCACTTGTCTTGATCTATCCAACTGTGTATCGAACCAAACCGAAAGTCAAATGAACGAGTAACAAGCCACAGCGTGTGTGGTGCGGCGCATTTGCCGTATAACCACATTGCTGCACTACGCTACACAGCCTCCATGACAGACTAAATTTCTAGTCTCCCGTGCCAGCCTCATTGTGACATCAACGGACTCTAGCCAATACCAAGCAGAATGCTCACCCTCCCTATGGGGGCTATAGCCCCCCCCCCTTCCCCCCAATGGAGCATCATATTACACTGGATAAAATGACTTTAGAAATCGGCGAATGTATTACTCCAACAGATTCAATCTTTTTTTAAATAATTATTTAGCAATATACGTTGCAATGTATTTCAAACACATTTTAACAAAAGAATAAGAGCGGCAAATAGCTTACTATCTAAACCAATAAATATCATTTAACTTAAAACGGGCGTCTTATTATTTATTAATGCTCATTTTTTACCCTGAACTCGAAAACAGTTACCAAAAACTACTTTAAGCAGCACCAAATTTTGCCAATTTGTCGGTGGAGGACCCCAACTCTCCTTTTGTTAAGCGGTATTCCACTCCCCCAAACCTCCCCCCTCCCCCCCCCCCCTCCACCTTGACCGACTTCTAGAATCGCCCCTGGCGACGTGGCATGTTACTGGACGTCCCCTGCAGAAATATTCAGCCATGCTGCGTCTACAGCCGTCAATAATTGCCGGTGCAGGACTTTGTGGACGAACTAAAAAAAAAATGGTTCAAATGGCTCTGAGCACTATGGAACTTAACATCTGAGGTCATCAGTCCACTAGAACTTAGAACTACTTAAACCTAACTAACCTAAGGACATCACAAACATCCATGCCCGAGGCAGGATTCGAACCTGCGACCGTAGCGGTCGCGCGGCTCCAGACTGTAGCGCCTAGAACCGCTCGGCCACTCCGGCCGGCCGTGGACGAATTGGCCTCTCGATTACGTCCCATAAATGTTCGGTGTGATCCATCTAAGGTGATCTGGTGGCCAAATCATTCGCTCGAACTCTCGAGAATGTTCTTCAAATCAATCGCGAAGAACTGTGGACCAATGACGTGGCGTATTGTCATGCATAAAAATTCCGTCGTCCATGAGTCCATGAGTAGCTGCATATGATCTCCTAGGTACCGAACATAATAATTTCCTGTCAACGATCGGTTTAGTTGGAACAGAGGGCCCAATCCATTCCATGTAGACGTAGCCCACACCGTTATGGAGCCACCACCAGTTTGTACATTGCTTTGTTAACATGGATCCACAGCCTCGTGGGCTCTGTGCCACACTCGAACCTACCATCAGCTCTTACCAACTGGAATCGGACTCATCTGGCAAGGCTACGGCTTTCCAGACGCCTAGGGTCCAACCGAAATGGTCACGAGCCCAAGAGAGGCGCTGCAGGCGACGTGCTGCTAATAAAAGCACTCGCATCGGTCGTCTGCTACCATAGTCCATTAGCCCTAGATTTCGCCGCACTGTCCTAACAGATACGTTCTTCGTATTTCCCACATTGATTTCAGCGGTTATGTCACGCAGTGTTGCTTGTTTGATAACACTGACAAATCTACGCGAACGTCGCTGCTATTGTTCGTTAATTTGAAAGGCGTCGGCCACTGCGTTGGTCACGGTGAGAGGTAATGCTTGAAATTTGGTATTCTCGGCACACTCTTGACACTACCGATACCAGAATATTGAATTCCTAACGTTTTCAGAAATGGAATGTCCCATGCGTGTAGCTCCAACCACTATTCTCCGTTCAAAGTCTGTTAATTTCCATCGCGCGGCCATAATCTCCTCCGGAAACCTTTTCATGGAATCACCTGAAAAAAATTGACATCTCCACTGATGCAGTGCCCTTTTATACCTTGTGTACGCGGTATATCAGCCCCGAATTTACGATATTTCCGAACAAGGGTAGAAACTTAATAATAGTGGCTCTCATTTCGCTCTGTGGAATTTAGACGTGCATATTTTGTAATGTAAGCCATCAAGCCTCTATTCAGGACAGTGGAAACTAAAATGTCCTGTGGTGCCTCTCCTACTACCAGTCGGACGGTTTGACATCATACCTCCCTTAAATGTACTCGGTGGGATTATTTATGACCGGAAGAATAAGAACTCTTTAGAAAATATGCACTCTTTATTGCCTATTAGCCAATAACTTTCTCTTTTGCGTGACATAAAATTAAACATAGGACATGTAAAAGCAGCAAATGCAGGAGACAAGTAAGGCAGTTCACATTTCTTCAGTCCTTAGGTCCCAGAATTTTTTTCTTTCTAATCTTGCTATAGGTTTTCACGGCATGCTGTCCTTTCTGCGAGAGACGTAATGTTCGTCAAATATTTTGCTACATGAAAAATCAAAATGTCGTTGTCTAATAACGAAAAAGCTGTTAATACGAATGATACACAAGAATGGTTTCGTTTCTCGGTTTGATTATGTCTATTTTGTAATTGTCTGCTAGATAAAATGAAATACGTCTTTCTAATATTGCAGCAACTATAACACTTGCCAAGCGAGTGAGACTATTTTGGGCACAAATGGTCATTTTTATCTACCTCCTTTACATAAATAACACTCCAGAATATAATTCACGAAGTTCTGATGAGATAAAAAAGCAGTACTAGTAGCCGAAATTTTTACATAAATTTCGAATCGTTATATTCTTCCATATAATTTGTGTGATATCCCCGTTTCTTCTCCTTCCTTGTTCTAACAAAAAATCTTATCGTCACTGGAATGAACATCTCATTCTGGAAACATCCCCCAGGCTGTGGCTAAGCCATGTCTCCGCAATATCCTTTCTTTCAGGAGTGCTAGTTCTGCAAGGTTCGCAGGAGAGCTTCTGTAAAGTTTGTAAGGTAGGAGACGAGGTACTGGCAGAAGTAAGGCTGTGAGTACCGGGCGTGAGTCGTGCTTCGGTAGCTCAGATGGTAGAGCACTTGCCCGCGAAAGGCAAAGGTCCGGAGTTCGAGTCTCGGTCGGGCACATAGTTTTAATCTGCCAGGAAGTTTCTTATCGTTACTAATTGTGTAACTGCCATTGCCAAAATTTATTCTCCGGTTAGCTTCACTAATCCTGCTAGAATCACCGGTTCAGTTATCCCGCGTTTATTCGCTGGTTAGGTGTTATTACGTGTTCGTACCATGCGTTCTCCGCGCTATTCCGAGGATAGAACTTAAAGGGCTGCTAATCGGGGACCGTACAACTGCCCCTCAGCAGTGTGACGATCTAGCAAAAATTTTCTGATAAAATTTCATTTTCTTGGGTACACCGAGAAGATAATATCTAATCTTTCTTACCTGTTATTTATTTCCACTCTAGTGGTCTGAATCCATGGATTTCGCTTATGATTATAATAACGCTCATTACTCGCACACTCACTCAACCACGTAAACAAACAGCTGTTGGCTTTCACCCTTTCGGGTTTATTCGTCTCAGCTCGTATAACCGCGTCCCCTTTTGTCTGTGGGTAAGTTTTTTGTTTCTAGATGCGACGGGGATTTCTCTGGCAGAGACATCATGTACACTATGCACGCATTCAGAAATCGACTTATGATTCGTTCAGAAATCAACTTAGAATGTATTCAAAAATGCTCAAATTCCAACACGGATGCGTTTCAAAGTAATATGAATAATCGATAGACCATCGTGCGTTGGATCAAAGGCGCTTTCTGTAAGAAGGTTTTTCCTTCAAGAATATAAATTTGGTACCCCCCTGACATTGCTGCCCGGGGCAGATACCCCGTTTGCTCCCCCCCCCCCCCTTTCCTCCTCCCCAGCCCTCGCTACCTCATGACTTGTTTCACCTCAGTGCATCTTCTAAATATTTAAACATTTTTACACCAAATTTTAATCACCAACAAAGTAGTTTCCATTGACCACAACGCAGTTCTTCAAATGATCCTTTCATTGTTCAGTACAGTTTTTTAATTCACTTATCGGGATGTTCTTTATGCCTTACAGCGATTTTTGTTTTACTTCCTCCACAGTGGCAAAACGCTTTCCTTTCAGTCCCAATTGAGCCTGGAGAACAAAAAGAAATCACAGGGGGCTAGATCCGGTGAGTAGAGGAGGGGGGGGGGGAGGGGGTGGACAATCGATGTCATGCCGTTTTTGGTCAAAAACTGCGCTATGAAGAGGGCGGTGTGGGGCGGTGCGTTGTCGTGATGGAAGAATCAATCGCCTGTCCACCAAAGATCTGCCCTATTCTTCGGGAAACTCTCTCTCAATCTTTTCAAAACCTCAAAGTAGAACTCCTTGTTGACAGTGTGATCCGGGGGAATGAAGTCCGTGTGCACAACACTTCTGTAATCGAAGAAACAAATGAGTATAGACTTGATGTTTGACTTCACTTGGTGAGCTTTTTTGGGAAGAGGAGAGCCACTTGTCTTCCACTGGCTTGATTGCTGCTTTGTTTTGGGGTCGTATCCATAGCACCACGATTCATCACCAGTAATCACCTTGGGGAAAAAAGTCAGGGTCCTCTTTGAGCTGATTTTGAAGCTGAAAACATGCCTGAAGTCGACGATCCCTTTGCTTGTCTGTGAGAAAGCGAGGGACAAATTTGGCTGCAACTTTTCTCATGTGCAGATCTTTGGATAAAATCCTCTGAATTGAATTTCATGATATTCCAGACATCTCACAGAGTTGATGAATGGTTCGGCGACGGTCTTCTCGAACATAGGCATTGATTTTGTCAACGTTTTCGTCACTTCGTGATGTTGAGGGTCGTCCTGAACGGTATTGGTCTTTAGTTGACATTTCTCCATTTTTAAAACATGAAAACGACTACTGGACTCTAGTTTTACTTAGGGCAGCATCCCCATTAGCAGTCATAATAAGCATTACAAAAGTTTCCGCGGTCGATTTCCCCAACGGGAAACAAAATTTGACAGCCGCGCTTTGCTCCCGACAATCTGCCATCACGTTTTCACCGAAATGGAAAAAGATCTCACGGGCGAACCGATGCACTCACAGTGACACAACTTCGCACGCTGAGTCAGGTGGCGTGACCATAACGGGTGCCTCCCCACTGCAGCCCAATTCCCGTTACTTTTGGGTCCCCCCTCATACATCATAAATTAATCTTGGACTTGTGGTGCGGTGTAAAGTATGATGAGCATGTACTGTGTACAATTTTTTTTTTACGGTTGGATGTTAAGTATGTTGCGAGGTGTACTGTGTACAATTTTTATTGTCATGTAACCAGAAAAGCAGAAGGGAAAAACAGAAAAGCGTTAATTTTCGAGAACATTTCTTTCTGGAGTGCAGTGGTTTATTTGTTATTGAAAATTGAATATGAACAGTGACAACCACAATAAAGTTCTTTTAATATCACCTTACTGATTTCAATCTGTCTTAGACCATCTTCAGACTCACACTGTGGTAGTAGTTGGTGGCTGTAAAGGAGCACACTGAGAGAGGTCGAGTTACTCTCACCTATTTTTCGCATATGGAAAATTATTAAAGATTTTGTTACAACCTGACACACCTTGTGCGAGACTTTAGAAAGTTAACGGCCTGAGCAGACGTTGATGGAGCCTGGTTGACCACTAAAAGCATGAAGTATTTTTATCGTACTTAGCTTGTAGAAACAGCATGTTGGGAGTTGAAGTCAATTTGCGGTGAGCCCATCCCTTAGACAGGCGCACAGCCATACAGGGCAGACTGGGCAGTCCCTCATCAAGACAGGTCTCCAGCAGAACAATGCCGTGATACCTGCCAAGGGCCGGCCGGAGTGGCTGAGTGGATCTAGGCGCTACAGTCTGTAACCGCGCGACCGCTAAAGTCACAGGTTCGAATCCTGCGTCGGGCATGGATGTGTGTGATGTCTTTAGGTTAGTTAGGTTTAAGTAGTTCTATGTTCTAGGGGACTGATGACCTCAGCAGTTAAGTCGCATAGTGCTCAGAGCCATTTTTTGAACCTGCCAAGGCGCCAGCAGAAGGCCTGGGCTGGGGCGACGGTCTGAAGGAACACGTCTACTCAGTGGAGCTGTAAACCGGGCATTGTGGGCAGAGCAACGCATAATAAAAATTCACAAGTTTTTGTGTTCGCTGAAAGTGCAAATAGGTCAGTGAACCACTTCCCTCAGCCGCCTTGGTTGTATAAGAAAAATCCGGCGTCTGAGAAACGTTTAGATATAGAATCTTTATTGTACCTCATAGCTGGGACTAACAAGCTCCAAGGCACAGGCAATTTAGATAAAGATCTTTAAGACTGTATCTGTTCGCTTGTTGCCATGGGAAGTGACATGACATCAGAGAAAATCGTCTCTTCCCCCTCTGCGAAAACTTAAAAAAGCCAGTAATTGGCGGTTTCCTTTTTTTTTCAGATACCCATGTTTCTTAACTCTTGCCCTGGTTCTAAATGAGTTTGTGCTGTCGTGTGGGAGGGGAGATTTAGCGCCTCTAGAGCCCTGTGATTGGCTCAAGACGGCGTGAAGGCAGTGTCATTTGTGCACTTTGTGGGAAAATGGATTTTTTTTTTAAGAGAGGGCAAGGCTCTCGGGTGCAGGACTTTGGGCTGGTAAGCAACTTCTGGTCGAAGCTCAGGCATGTGTGGTTGTGCTTGGGACCTGTCCTGGGACTGACTTCACTTGTGAGCAGTTTAGACTGGGGAGCCTGTGGTGAAGTCCTAACTGTACCGACAGTGTGTCTTCAAACGTCTCGGACTACTCGTTTACTGAGGGCATTCGTTTTTGGTTTACCGGTCTTGACGTTTGGTATCCTTGTGAGCTCTGTCGTATAAGTGAGCCAAATTGGTCCTTGGTACGACGAGCGAATGGGTGTGTCATACACTGAAGTGTACCGTGATTTCAGGGCTCTGGTAGAGAGTAAATTGCGATATGTCTGCCTGATCGCTAGACCGTGAGACGTTCGCATTTCTTTCGTGGCCGCGATCGATTCACAGGTGCCGCTTCCACATCTCACCTCCACTGCACACATCTCGCCAGCTGCAGGTTATATTACCACACGAAGCAAACAGGGTAATGTACTGCTGCTTTGGCATTGCCAGGGTGTACAGATCTCAATCGTCACTTGCTCTCACCTGTACCTATGTAGAGAAACTATAGTTGATTGGATCAGTCAAAGTCTGCTCAGCCTCAGATCAATTAAGATTGCATTATCCACATTTTTAGAGACAGAGTACTTGACTCACTCCAGTAGCTACACTGTCTCTGCCACCCAGGATCCTTGTCCAGTGTAGTCTTGAATCACCTGTTAGTTATTTGCGGTATTTAATCAATAACTTGAATGAGATTTTCACTCTGTAGCGGAGTGTGCGCTGATATGAAACTTCATGGCAAATTAGAACTGTGTGCCGGACCGAGACTCGAACTTAGGACCTGGAGATCGAGTCTCAGTCCGGCACACAGTTTTAATCTTCCAGGAAGTTTCAATCAATAACTTGTTTAGCATGCCTGTTTTAAAGAGAAAATAAATGTTAGGACACGAAAACTATGGCAACATTCCCAGTCAATTTATGCAGTCCAGTCACAATTTATATAGTACCACTAGGGCTACCTTTCAATACGCTACACCTCCACGAACGCTAATTGCTCCAGTTAGCGTCCGTGGAGGTATAGCACCTGCTCAGTTCACATCCACAATCTATCATCACCGTATGGGTCTGAGCCGCGCGAGTGGCCGCACGGTTTGAGGCGCCATTTCACGGACTGGGCGGCCACTCCCGCCGGAGGTTCGAGTCCTCCCTCGGGCATGGGCATGTGTGTGTGTGTGTGTGTGTGTGTTGTTCTTAGGATAAGTTAGTTTAAGTAGTGTGTAAGTCTAGGGACCTATGACCTCAGCAGTTTAGTCTCTTAGGAATTCACACATATTTGAACATTTTTTACAGGTCTGAAGATGGTCTAAAACAGACCGAAACCTGTAAAAAGGTTTATCGCTGTTGTGACTGTTTATATTAAATTTTAGAAAAGCGTTAAGTGTTCACCTTTGCCCCCACCTACTCTAATGTCTGCTAGAAGAAAACCAAGTTTTTAGAACGTGTGATGAACTGAGAAAGAGAAATGGAAGGGCGTGCAGTACGCAGCAGCTGACAGCGAGGCTGGACGGGCGGGCTGCGGCGACGCGCGCGCTGCGACGCCTGCGCAGGTCGCGCGGGCGGCGGCGGCCTGCGACGCAGCGGGAGGCGCCGAGTCGGTGGCCGCCGCGGCCGTCGGGCGGATGGAGGGCCAGCTGCCGGGAGAGGGGGCGGCGGAAGCGGCGGCGGCGGCGGCGGCGGCAGCGACCAGGCCCCGCGGCCGGCCGTCGCTCACGTCGCGCCGCTCGCAGCTGTCGCGCCGCAGCAGGAGCTCCGAGCAGGAGGCGCAGGCGGACGACACCCGGCCGTCGGCCACGTCTTCCTCCTCCGCTGCGGAGGACGCGCGGCTGCTGGCAGACCACCGCCGACAGCTGGAGGCGATCGCGGCCAAGCCGGCCTTCGCCGCCGCCTGCGCCACCGTCGAGCGCGTGCTGGCCAGCAACGTCTTCCGTGCCCAGCAGAAGATCTTCAAGGTACGCCCGGCTCTCATCAATAAACAGTACGAAGTCCTCCAGACGATCGCTAAAAAAAAAAAAAAAAAAAAAAATCGTTAAATTTCGGTTACACGATAAATATACACTGATGAGCCAAAACATGATGACCAACCACCTGCTTAATAGCCCTTTGTCCGTATTTGGAATGAAATACATCGCTGATTCTGCGTATCAGCTATTCGACAGTCCGTTGGTGTTGTGGTGGTATGTGGCATTAGATGTCTCCGCACAGGTCATGTAATTGTCGTAAATAACGGGCCACTGATTTGCGTGCCCTTTAGTGGCGTCCGATATCAACCCACATGGATTCCGTAGGATTTACATCAGGCGAATTCGCTGGTCGAGAAATCAACGTAAGTTCACTATAATGACGCCGGCCGAAGTGGCCGTGCGGTTAAAGGCGCTGCAGTCTGGAACCGCAAGACCGCTACGGTCGCAGGTTCGAATCCTGCCTCGGGCATGGATGTTTGTGATGTCCTTAGGTTAGTTAGGTTTAACTAGTTCTAAGTTCTAGGGGACTAATGACCTCAGCAGTTGAGTCCCATAGTGCTCAGAGCCATTTGAACCATTTTTTTTCACTATAATGCACCTGCAACCACCTTAACGCGGTTCTGGCTCCGAGACCAGACTATTATACTGCTGAAGGACGACATCGCCGTCGGAGAAACATCAACCATGAAGGGATGCAGATGGTTCACAGCTGTCTTCGATTACTACCACAGATCCCATCCATGCCAATGCAGGAGAATATCTCCCATAGCACAGTACTGCTCCCACCAGCATGCATCCGTCGCGCTGCCCGTTTCGAGCCGCAGTTCACTTCGAAGATGCCGTGGAGAAGACCGTCGACCTAGTGTGGCAAAAATATAATTCACCCGAAAAGCTGACATGTTTACGTTGACCGCTATGGTTCAAATGGCTCTGAACACTATGGGACTTAACATCTGAGCTCATCAGTCCCCTAGACTTACAACTACTTAAACCTAACTAACCTAAGGACATCACACACATCCATGGCCGAGGCAGGATTCGAACCTACGACCGGTAGCAGTCGTGTGGTTCCGGACTGAAGCGCCTAGAACCGCTCGGTCACCGCGGCCGGCTGACCGTTATGGTTCCGTACCCACTGCAATCGCAATTGACGGTGTCGTTGCGTCAACACTTAGGGTGGGTCTGCTGCGTAGCTCCACGTTCAACAGTGTTCGATGAACGGTGTGCTCCGAAACAATTTTGCAGAGATGCCACTGACCATCATCTATCCTACTTTATAGAGCAGACAAGCTTCCGAACTACACGTTCTGTGCAGAGTGGTGGACGTCCAAACATTTAGATCCTAGTGGTAGTTTCACTGTGCTACCTCTCTCCGTAGATGCTGACGACAGTAGCACGTGAACATTCGATGAGCTTCGCCGTTTTCGAGATACTCGTTCACAGACTGTACGTAATAACAATGCGACCTTTGTCAAAGTCGCTTATCTGAATGGATTTCTGCACTTGCAGCCCATATCTTCGCCAGAGTGATCCCCCGTTCGTGTTTGCTCCGCCTACATACTTTCGTTATCGCGTCACGTGCCCGCATGGCCACCAAGAGGCATCCACCGTCGTTGTGCGCAGTGGTCATAATGCTTATCAATGTGAAAATGTCGTGGTATTCCATCCAACTAAATACCTAGACAATACATGTGCAACCTCGTCGTCAACTAGTTTTCCGCTGTGCAGATTATTACCGATAAATGTTACTTGTGATATTCTTTATTGTATCTGACGTCGTACAAAGATAAAATTTAGGAGTGAGACTGAGGGAGTAGACCTAACGACGTACGTCTTTTATAACGTACTGTTTTACCTCCATATGATTGCGTATGTCCTTTTTGCTTTTGGAAAGTATTTTAGTTTCCACCAGCTACCAAAATAATTTTATAACTGTATATCCGTTATCACATTTTCATTAATACTGCATATTTATATTTGCAATTGACTATGAAATGAACACACAAGCACTCTCTCAGTTTCGTCGTCAAATAGTTGCCAGCCGCGCAGGCATATTGTTAAAAGTTACTGTCCTATTATTTTCCCTTATACGTGACGTTTTACAAACATAGGATTTTGTAATATGACTTACGTTGCAGTCCTAACAACATGTTGTCTATTTTAACCCACTGTTTTGTTTTACCTCCATACGATTACTACGTTCTTTCTGTTTTTTAGAAAATGTTTTTACTTCCTCCTGCAAAACACACACACATTATATATATATATATATATATATACACTCCTGGAAATTGAAATAAGAACACCGTGAATTCATTGTCCCAGGAAGGGGAAACTTTATTGACACATTCCTGGGGTCAGATACATCACATGATCACACTGACAGAACCACAGGCACAGAGACACAGGCAACAGAGCATGCACAATGTCGGCACTAGTACAGTGTATATCCACCTTTCGCAGCAATGCAGGCTGCTATTCTCCCATGGAGACGATCGTAGAGATGCTGGATGTAGTCCTGTGGAACGGCTTGCCATGCCATTTCCACCTGGCGCCTCAGTTGGACCAGCGTTCGTGCTGGACGTGCAGACCGCGTGAGACGACGCTTCATCCAGTCCCAAACATGCTCAATGGGGGACAGATCCGGAGATCTTGCTGGCCAGGGTAGTTGACTTACACCCTCTAGAGCACGTTGGGTGGCACGGGATACATGCGGACGTGCATTGTCCTGTTGGAACAGCAAGTTCCCTTGCCGGTCTAGGAATGGTAGAACGATGGGTTCGATGACGGTTTGGATGTACCGTGCACTATTCAGTGTCCCCTCCACGATCACCAGTGGTGTACGGCCAGTGTAGGAGATCGCTCCCCACACCATGATGCCGGGTGTTGGCCCTGTGTGCCTCGGTCGTATGCAGTCCTGATTGTGGCCCTCACCTGCACGGCGCCAAACGCGCATACGACCATCATTGGCACCAAGGCAGAAGCGACTCTCATCGCTGAAGACGACACGTCTCCATTCGTCCCTCCATTCACGCCTGTCGCGACACCACTGGAGGCGGGCTGCACGATGTTGGGGCGTGAGCGGAAGACGGCCTAACGGTGTGCGGGACCGTAGCCCAGCTTCATGGAGACGGTTGCGAATGGTCCTCGCCGATACCCCAGGAGCAACAGTGTCCCTAATTTGCTGGGAAGTGGCACTGCGTAGGATCCTACGGTCTTGGCGTGCATCCGTGCGTCGCTGCGGTCCGGTCCCAGGTCGACGGGCACGTGCACCTTCCGCCGACCACTGGCGACAACATCGATGTACTGTGGAGACCTCACGCCCCACGTGTTGAGCAATTCGGCGGTACGTCCACCCGGCCTCCCGCATGCCCACTATACGCCCTCGCTCAAAGTCCGTCAACTGCACATACGGTTCACGTCCACGCTGTCGCGGCATGCTACCAGTGTTAAAGACTGCGATGGAGCTCCGTATGCCACGGCAAACTGGCTGACAGTGACGGCGGCGGTGCACAAATGCTGCGCAGCTAGCGCCATTCGACGGCCAACACCGCGGTTCCTGGTGTGTCCGCTGTGCCGTGCGTGTGATCATTGCTTGTACAGCCCTCTCGCAGTGTCCGGAGCAAGTATGGTGGGTCTGACACACCGGTGTCAATGTGTTCTTTTTTCCATTTCCAGGAGTGTATATAGGGTGTTTCAAAAAGGTGTGGCAAAACTTTCAGGAAACATTCCTCACACACAAATAAAGAAAAGATGTTATGTGGACATGTGTCCGGAAACGCTTAATTTCCATGTTAGAGCTCATTTTAGTTTCGTCAGTATTTACTGTACTTCCTCGATTCACCGCCAGTTGGCCCAATTGAAGGAAGGTAATGTTGACTTCAGTGCTTGTGTTGACATGCGACTCATTGCTCTACAGTACTAGCATCAAGCACATCATTACGTAGCATCAACAGGTTAGTGTTCATCACGAATGTGGTTTTGCAGTCAGTGCAATGTTTACAAATGCGGAGTTGGCAGGTGCCCATTTGATGTATGGATTAGCACGGGACAATAGCCGTGGGGCGGTACGTTTGTATCGAGACAGATTTCCAGAACGAAGGTGTCCCGACAGGAAGACGTTCGAAGCAATTGATCGGCGTCTTAGGGAGCACGGAACATTCCAGCCTATGACTCGCGACTGGGGAAGACCTAGAACGACGCGGACACCTGCAATGGACGAGGCAATTCTTCGTGCAGTTGACGATAACCCTAATGTCAGCGTCAGAGAAGTTGCTGATGTACAAGGTAACGTTGACCACGTCACTGTATGGAGAGTGCTACGAGAGAACCAGTTGTTTCCGTACCATGTACAGCGTGTGCAGGCACTATCAGCAGCTGATTGGCCTCCACGGGTACACTTCTGCGAATGGTTCATCCAACAATGTGTCAATCCTCATTTCAGTGCAAATGTCCTCTTTACGGATGAGGCTCCATTCCAACGTGACCAAATTGTAAACTTTTCTCACTCAACATGTGTGGGCTGACGAGAATCCGCACGCAATTGTGCAATCACGTCATCAACACAGATTTTCTGTGAAAGTTTGGGCAGACATTGTTGGTGATGTCTTGATTGTGCCCCATGTTCTTCCACCTACGCTCAATGGAGCACGTTATCATGATTTCATACGGGATACTCTATCTGTGCTGCTAGAACATGTGCCTTTACATGTACGACACAACATGTGGTTCATGCATGATGGAGCTCCTGCACATTTCAGTCGAAGTGTTCGTACGCTTCTCAACAACAGATTCGGTGACCGATGGATTGGCAGAGGCGGACCAATTCCATGGCCTCCACGCTCTCCTGACCTCAACCCTCTTGACTTTCATTTATGGGGGCATTTGAAAGCTCTTGTCTACGCAACCCCTTTACCAAATGTAGAGACTCTTCGTGCTCGTATTGTAGGCGGCTGTGATACAATACGCCATTCTCCAGGGCTGCGCTGCATTACCGCATCAGGGATTCCATGCGACGGAGGGTG